>NC_064413.1:56537500-56572500 GCF_023375975.1 Astyanax mexicanus | reverse complement strand
TCTATCATTTTAACATCACTCTCTAAATTATTCCATAATCTTATTCCTTGAGTAAAAGTACACTCCTTCAAATTAGTTCCACATTTCGGTTTATATTCAAGCGAGTCAGAGCTGGTATGAAACCAGTATAAAAAGGCTTCAAATAAAAGCCTAATTCAGACGTTTTTTGGGCAGAAGCCTGTAAATGGGAGTAAGTCTGTGAAGGAGCAGAAATCTGACGCACTGCTGCGTCCTCATGCCTTATTCAGTTACTGTATTTATCACATTATAAGGCGCAGCATATAATAATGCGCATTATTTTCAATGTCAAACAAGCGCTGGATGTTAATTTACACAGATTTCTCTCCTGAAACCTGTTTATTTGGGTGAGTAAAGCACTTCTGTTTATTTATATTAACTTCCCAAGATTCCCAAATTGCTGAAGCATTAGCATTAGCAGCTAACCGCTAATGATAGCAACCTGACAGCGCTACACTGAGGAACCCTGAGTGTTCCGGTAAGCCAGGGTGATATTAGCTAGTGGTTCATCTCACATAGCTTGTTTTAACAAAATAAAATGGGAATGCTATAGTCTATGATATACTCACCTCTGAACAGCGAAGGAGCTAGCGCTTAGCACTGTGGTTAGCGGCTAATGCTAATATTGCTCCATCAGTTCTAACTGGAGTTAGCAGCAGGCTACAGTCGGCTATACTCACCTCTAAACGATTAAAGAGCTAGCGCTTAGCTATGTGGTTAGCGGCTAATGCTAATACTACTCTAGCCTTGGTGCTGGAGAACTAAACTGAATCTCCTGTATAACTCTGTACTTCAGTGGAGTGACTTTACTGCTCCTTAATACCTGACTGATAGAATTCATACATAAGGAGCACCGGATTATAAGGAGCTCTGATGATTTCTGGGGAAAATTTAAGGATTTTAGTTGTGAAAATACAGTATACAGTTTAAATTTGTCTGTAGGTGGAGTGTAACCTGTTTCCTGAGCTCCGGGAGAAGGATCTAACCCTGCGTTCAGTCAGAACTGATGAGCCGTTTGTGTTGGATCTGCTCAACCAAGCCAGTGAGATCTATCAGAGGAACACCGTCGGCCCAAAGAGGTGAGCTGGACCTTTAGCACACCTGCCTTACAGGTAGATCAGACCTGTGACATCACCAGCCCTGCCCCCACCTGCGTGCTGCCTCCTATCAGAGATCCAGTCTTTAGAGTCAGTGCTTTAGAGTCTCAGACCCCAAGAAAAACAGCAAAACTACAAAAGTTTTAAAAGTTAAGTAAGAGGTTTTTTTTTCTGGGATTAAAAGTGTGATTTCAGCTGTAACTGGAAATATCTGTGCACAGCTGTGCTGAGCTGAGGTGCACAGCTTTCCACAGGCTGTAAACACAGGCTGCTGTGTTTACGAGCACGTGCCCAGCCATGTTGAGGCCATGCAGTTACCTCATGTTTACACCCGCCCCGCCCCTCGCGCTTCTCAGGCAGCAGGTATATTAGGGTATATTGGTGTTTGTAGGGTTTGTATTCAAATAAATATGAATTTTAAAATAAATAAAATCACTTAGCCACACTAGAAAATAAACTGCAGCTGAAAGTGTCTGTAGCTCCTCCCCCTTGGTATTTTACCTTTACCTAGAGAGGCCCAGGTACTGTGTATGGTTTATTGTGTGTTTGTGGTGTGGTGTGTGTGTGTGTGTGGTTTATTGTGTGTGTGTGTTGGTGTGTTGTGTGTGCACTAGGTATCTGGAGGTGTATAAGAAATACAGCAATCTACTGGATAACTCAGGAAAACAGGAGATCATCTCTTTTCTCCAGGAGAAGCACTCTCTACAGGCCCTTTCCAAGGTACACACTAAACACACACACACACTCTTAAACACACACTTAAACTCACACATAAAACACAACCACATTAGAGTTTAGAAATTCTCTGCCCGAGAAAATGATCTGTGTATTTTAGTGCTATTCTTATTTTATATAAAGTTATGGTGTGATAATCACAATATAGTAACAAATCAAACTGTGTTTAAAATAAAATTTGTTCAAGTTAGAATGATATAATCACACAGCTCTGGCCTGTGATTGATGTGCAGTGCATTATAGCCTTAATTCTGTTTTTTTGTGTGTGTTTTTGGATGTAGGCTAAATGCTAAATATTAAAATGTTAATTTCTAACATTGTTAATTTGATAAGATTAGAGGAAAGTTATTGTAAATGATGTTATTTTTGTTGGTGTGTTTTATGTTCAATTTAATGATTTTGCAGTGTATAGCATTATTTTTGTTTTTAGTGATTTTGCACTTTCGCTCAATATAAAAAAAATGCATTTGTTTAGAAATTATTTTCTATTCTTAAACCATGTTAAATTATATTAGATTAGAGGAAAGTCATTCAGACATCATTCTTGTAGCCTAATTTAACGATGTTTAGGCTTTAATAATAGGTCTATGCTTCTTCAGTGTTGCAATGTTTATTATCATCATTCTGAACAGAGTTTGCTTATTTTTAAACAGCCCAAAAATGTTTAAAAAAGCTCAGTTTTAAGGCTCTACATAGCAAAATAATGTGGGGTTTAAATCAGGCTCGGGTTCATAATTTTATGCCCAATCTAAGCTCTAAACCACATTTCTGAATAAAAAAAAAATGAAACACCAATGAAACTAGCCTGCTGTTCAGTGTGCTGAAATTTGCTGATTAACATCTGCTGTTAACTACGGTTTAATGATTTATAACAACTACATACATGCCTTAAATTGGTTATAAAGGTAATGTGTTTACTATGCATTATCGTGATGAAATAATAACAGTTTACAGAAATGAATGATGATAAAAATAGTGAAAATAGTGTTTTTATAGAATTATTAAACGTAATAAATGTATTTTTCTCTCTGCAGAAGATAGAAGCAGTAAACAGTGTGTGGGAGGAGATTTCATCTCTGCGGGTCACAGTCCCGCTCTCTCTGCTCTGTTTAGAGGCGGTGGATCTTCACGATGATCTGTGCGACCGCACGCAACACCTCAGATACCACCTGATCAACCACGAGGTGCTGGAGAACCAGCAGCTCAACAGGAGGTCAGAACATCTCTATAAAATCTGCTCTGTACAGATTTACAGGAGAAACTCAGTCACAGTTTACATTAAAGGCTTGATTTTATATAATAGTTTTATCTAAATCAGAGGAACATGCATTTTTTAAACCTTTACCACCAACAACAACAGCAACCCTGAACTGGCACCGTTCAGGAACCTGAACCTGAAAAAAAAAGTAAGTTCTGGACCCAAAAAACGTTTGTTCACAGCGGAAACTGAAGAATACTAGATTCTTCAGCACGAACTGTGACGACATCTGTGAAGACAAATGATGCATTACAGGTGATGTCATCAAAATCACCAAAGTCTAACTCCTTAAAAAAAATCTAAATCCATAAAGAAAAAACAGGTGGGGGAAAATCCACTATGTGCTCGCAGACCCCTGTTTCCATCTAGACCACGGGTATTTAATTAGAATTCAGAATGGTCCAGTTAGAGAAAATTTCAACAGGCCAAGGTCCGGACCGATTGTTAACTTGTGTTATGATTCAGTGCTATATCCTGTAAGGTTGTTTGAACTATGATGAAAAAAATATATAATAATAATAATAATAATAAATTCCTCTCTGGTGAGCTTTTGTTTACATCCCTCCCCTGTCTCTCTCTCTCTCTCTCTGTTGCGCTCGGCGTGACTTTACTTTCCACCCGTTCTCGTTTTCCCGCCAGTTCTCGGGCTCCCTATCTCTTTATAAAGGCGTTTTTTCATGACCGCGAGCCGGAGCAGCGGGACAGAGACCCTGACAACACGGGTTCGATCCCGCGTGAGGAGCGGTGTGTTTATTTATTTATTTTTTCCTTGCTGCGTCTGCACAGATCTGATTGACTGAAGAAAGCTTTTGTTGATCTTTGTTGGTCTATGATTTACTGCACCGCAATAAAGCACGTATTACAATTACATCCTTTTCAGTAGTTTATCGGTTTGGGTCCGCATTGGACAACGTTTGGGTCTGGACCCGGACCGCAGTCCACCTATTAGTGACCCCTGATCTAGGCTATAGGGACTCGGTCGTGGGAATTGGGACTGGTAAGAAGCTTTGAACAGGGCTGAAGATTATGAAAAGCTGAGGCAGGACAACTCAAAAAGGACAAAATGTGACCTAGAGGAGATTCAAGATCTTGGCCAGTGAAGAAGTGACCCAAAGCAGTGTGCAGTAACTGACCATCCCACATTGGTGTGTGTGTGTGTGTGTGTGTGCAGTATCTGTCGGCGGTACGAGCAGATTGTAGATACAGTATCGAGTGTGCCGGGGAGCACGGAGGAGCTGGTGGAGCTCACTCAGTTCCTGAAACAGACCACTGACGTCACCGTGCACCGACTCTGCACCGAGGTCCAGGAGGCCGCCCACCGCCTCAGCTTCCTGCTGGACTACGCCACCCTGTCAGGTACTGAAGAATTCATAACGGATACTCAGCATTTACCAGTACATTTATAGTAGAGCTTAGTAGATCTTATACTAAATAATTTATAACGGTTACTCAGTATTTACCAGTAGGTTTATGGAACAGCTTAGTAGAGTTTATACTAAATAATGCTTCAATAATGCAGAATAGATGCTGAATAATTCATAACGGATACTGAAAGAATTATAGTAGACGTTTAATAGTTTGTAGTAGATTTTTAACAATTCATAGTAGACTCTGAATAATCTGTAGTAAATTTTGAATAATTCATAGTGGATACTGAAAATTTATTTATAGAAGACCTTAGTTGAATTTATACTGAGTAATGCATAAAGGATACTGAGTAATGCAGAGTAGATGCTGAATAATTCATATTGGATACTGAAAGAATTGTAGCGAATGTTCAAGAGTTTGTAGTAGAATTTTAACAATTCATAGCGCATACTGAAACGTTTAGATATTCAATAGTGTATAGTAGATTCTGAATAATCCAGAGTAGATAATGAATAATTTATGGTGGAAAAGAAATAGATTATAGTGGATTCCACATGATTTATAACAGATACTGAATAATTAACAGTGGATACTGAATTTGTTGCAATGGAAACTGAATAATTAATAATAGATACTGAAAACATTATAACAGATTTTCAATAGTTTGTAGTAGATTTTGAATAAGTAGTGGATACTGAAAAAAAAATAAAAATTCTAATGGATTTATAGAAGAGCTTAGTAAACTTTCTAATAATAGTTAATAGTTATAATAATAAAAGTTTCTAAAAAGAATCTATTACTAATAAGTAATAGATTCTAAATATTGCACAGTAGATATTGAATAATTCATAGTGGATAATGAATAATTGAAGTAATTGGAAACTGAATAGTTATTTGTTGATTCTACAGGATTCAGAGTAGATACTGAATCATTTACAGTGGATACTGAAAAATGAACAGCAAATCTGAGTGAGTCTTATTAGACTGAATATTTAATACTGATTCTGAATAATTCACAGTAGAGTCAGTCTATTAGATACTCAGTCATTTATATTATGCACTGAACAGTTCATAATGGATTAAAGTGATTTATATTAGACATAATGGGTAATCTGTGGTAGATTTTGGATTATTTGTAAGGAAAACTGATTATTTCATATGAAACAGTCATTACTGGTGGTTTAATGGGTAAACAGGTAAAGATAAAGTGTGTGTGTGTGTGTGTGTGTGTGTAGATGAGGATATTAAGCTGAACAGCAGGGTGTTTCACTGGCCGGTACAGATCGTATCTGAGTGTGAGATCAGCAGAGGGAAACTGGGAACTGAGCGAGAGCACGCTGAGGAGAGACTGCTGAACAGGTACTGATACCAGATCAGGGGTGGGTTTCCCGAAAACGATCAATCTTAGCGAATAACGAACGAAGTAACGAATGACGTGTGTAAAGAACGAGCCAGTTCTGCGAGTGTTTCCCAAAGAGCTTCGCAACGTGAAAATTAACGAACGAGGTTAAAGAACATCTTTGTTGACTCCTCCCCCGAAACAGCGCGCTCAATCGATCCACAAATATCGATTCAACACTGCAATATGCAGTATTTATTCACTATGACACCCTAAAAACGTAGAAATGTGTTGTAATTAACAACATTATACTCCTAAAGATACATATGACTAAATAAATACTCGAAAATCTAATCTATTTTAAAACATTAAACTTATTTTTTACATTTTTAAAACTATTATTGTTAATATATATGATATTAATAGATATTATACTAATATTATTAACAGTAATATTGATAGTAATATTAATTTATTATTATTCTAATGTTTAATATTATAAAAATAATATAATAATACATATGTTCCTGTGTGTATATATATATATATATATATATATATATATATATATATATATATATATATATATATATATATATATATATATTACATTTTAAACCAACAGAAATATGTTTTGTACTTTATACTGTGAAGCTCCAGCTCATCCTAAATCACCATCTCAGTTGGGTTTATGTCAGGGGATTGTCAAGGCCATGCACCTTTTTGTTTACTAATTCCATTTGCGTCAATTAGTTTTCATGGTTTTAATATTAATCGACAATGTAAAAAAAAAAAACATGGAATGAGACGTGTCCAACTTTTGACTGATATTTGTGAGCTGACACACCCCAGAGTTTGCCCAGATGAACGGCCACAATGTTGGTTAGAAGCACCTGATTAAGGAATAATATTAAATATTACCTGCACTTTCACCAATACCCTTTACAATACGTGTAGGTGTCATTAAAGACACCACACCGGATACCAGGGATTTTCCAAATAGCATGGGAATATATTATGTTGTGCTGTAATTCCCGGTCTTGTGGGAAGTGTATATAAGTGTGTGTATGCCACATAACAGCCTGATTACAGAATCAACGCACTTGGTGACTTTGCAGCTTTGCTTAGACCGTGAGCATCATCTGCAGGAATTGACTGATTGCATTTCTTGCAGCATTAATGTCAAGACTTCTATTATCGCTAATCTGGATTTAAATAATTTACTCGTGGGTTTGATTGGCCAGTTAGACTACAAGCCACAGTTGGCATTATAATATAATATAATATAATGTAATATAATATATTATATTTATCCGTTAAGGGGGGGGGGGGGGGGGGGTCGATGCTTGGTGGCTGGAGTCTATACCAGCTGGCATCGGGCTGAAGGCAGTATACACCCTGGACAGGATGCCAATCCATCACAGGGCAGACAGACACAGACAGACACACAGACACATTCACTCACACCTAAGGGGCAATTTTTATCCGACATCTAATTAGCCTGAACTAATTTCTTTGGACTGTGGGAGGAAACCGGAGCACCCGCAGACACGGAAAATAATATAATATAATATAATATAATATAATATAATAATTATATAATATAATAATAATTATATAGTAATATAATTGATTATACTTAATAGTAATATAATATAATATAATATAATATAATATAATAATATTAATAATTATATAGTAAAATTATTGATTATAATTAATAATAATATAATATAATTGCTTCAAACACGGAAATTATGTGTTTAAGTTGCTGAACTGCAAGTCGAGATCCCCTAAAGAAGCTCGTTAAGAATAACGACTGGGTGAGAGCACTCGTTAATCTGCGATCGAGTTTACGTAGTACTTTAGTTACGCACGGGTTTGGGAAACACTCTTTAATTAACGATCATTCTTAAGTACGAGTTAACGAAGTTCTTAGCGTTACAAAGCTTTCGGGAAACCCACCCCTGACCTAAACACTCTCCAAAACTATATATCTCCAATATTTTAATTTTTTATTATGAAGGAACACATAAGGAATCATGTAGTAACTTAAAAACAGTGTTAAACAAACCTAAATAGTCTGTGAAGAATCTTTCAGTTTCAATATGTGTTTCTTCATTGTTCTTTACAGTTTAATATTAAGATAATTATGATTATAATACTATAATAACAGGATAGTGGAGCTGGAGAACACACTGCAGACTGTGGGTACGGAGCTGGAGGTGTTTAAGAGGAAGGAGATGATGAGTGTGGAGGAGATGAAGAACAACGTGGAGAAGCTGAACGAGCTCACAACCACACTCGACAACAGCCTCACACAGCTGGAGGTGTGTGTGTGTGTGTGTTAGTACAGGGTTTCTCAACCGGACCCTCTAGGGGTCCGCAGGCTCATCCTCAGGGGGAGACAATTATCTGTAGTGAGCACTTTAAATCAGGGGTCTCAAAATTAAAATGAAATTTTAGTGTGAGTGCGGCGCGCAAGAAAGCGCATCCTCTCCCCGTCCACCAGCACAACACATCCTATTCATTTCAACAGGGAGAGCCGCTGCATGAGCACAGCCCCGCCCTCCGGCAAAAAGTTCACACACACAGAACAGCTGCCTTTCAACCACAGAGGAGAAGCTGAAAACGGATTAATAGAACTATAGATCACAGTGAGGTTGATTTAAAAATCTTAAACTTACGATTGACTACACCTGTTGCTTTATTTAAATAAAATAAAGTCACGAAAAAGACAAAAGAAGCACAATATTAAAACATGTTTCCAGCAAAAAGTTCATGTACTATATTTGTAAAGCCTAAATCACCGTTTCAGGGTAAAGTTATGGTAGCAAGAGTTTATTATACTTGTTTTTTTTGTTTTTTGATATTATTATTATTAATATTATTATTAAAATAATTGCCATTATTTGCCATCTCGAGACCAAACAACCTACACTTGTGGCAAAGCCAGTGGAATAGTTTCAACGTAAACACGACAAACTGCAGCTCCAAAAGAAAACAATCATTTCCATCGTTTTGGGGGCCTTGACACTTTCAAGTTGTAAACAGGTGGGCCGTAAGGTAGAAAAAGGTTGAGAACCCCTGTGTTAGGGGTAGTAATCACAGGGTATCTGACAGTAACAATATCACAACATGAGAATACAATTCTTTATAATACTGCACAGCATCTGTGTTCCTGAAGAAGATAAAATACTCCTAAATAATGTGCAGAGAGGAGATATACAGTCTGAGGGCTTTTTAAATCAGTCGGTCACTGACAGCCTGTATTTTATTATAATATTCATGTCCATAATCCATCACAAATATAAACAATACGATATATTGCAATATCAATATTTTGTCCCACCCCTAGTATGTGTGTGTGTATTTGTACAGTCATGTATTGTTTTCATAGTACTGACAAAATTGATACATCAGTCCTGATAAATGTGTGTGTGTGTGTGTGTGTGTGTGTGTGTGTGTGTGTGATCAGTACATTAATAAAGAAGAGGCTCAGTTGGAGAAGGAGGAGACTCAGGTTCCTCTACTGCAGGATCTGATCCTACAGAAACAACCATACGACCAGCTGTGGAACACAGCACTCAGCTTCCACACCAAATCACACACCTGGATGAACGGTAACACACAAAAATTAACCACACCCATTAATTGATTAATTAAGAGAATTAGTACATGACTTTTGCACATTTTGAGCTGCTTAAGGTGTACTTTTCCCGTCGTTACGATAGCAAAGACACACTAATACTCCCTATATCAAGCTGTGTGTGTTCTCCTCAGGACCGTTCCTCCAGCTGGATGCTGTGCAGATATCTGAGGAGTTGGGGAGCATGTGGAGAACCGTCTATAAACTCACTAAGAGTTTCTCTGAGCCGACCGGCCCGCGGAGAGTGGCCGACAAGTTCTGCTCTAAAATCAACAAATTCAAACAACATCTGCCCTTACTGACCACCATCTGCAGCCCCGGCATCAAGCAGCGCCACTGGGAGAAGGTTCTACACACGCTTTATAATATCTCTTAAATATTTTAGAACTTTTACAGTGGATCCCATCCTACATTACAGGATGGAGCTCCATCATTACAGAGTAGCGCTGGGTGATATATTGAGATTTTAAGAAATTTTGATATGTTTTTATGTGTGTTATAAGAAGAGTAGAGCTGGGTATTGAAATTTAATACCAAAAATGTCTAAAATTGAGAGGTCAGATGCAGAGAGTGCACACAGCGAGGCGTCGTGACACACACAATCTCTCTCACTGTCTCTCACTCGCGCGGTCTCTGGCTCTGTCTCTGTCTCACTCGCTCTGTCTCTCCCTCTCTCACTCTGTCTCTCCCTCTCTCAGTCTGTCTCTCCCTCTCTCTCCCTCTTTCTCTCTCTCCCTCTCTCTCACTGTCTCTCACTCACGCGGTCTCTGGCTCTGTCTCTCTCTCACTCGTTCTGTCTCTCCCTCTCTCACTCTGTCTCTCCCTCTCTCTCTCCCTCTTTCTCTCTCTCCCTCTCTCTCTGTCTCTCCCTCTCTCAGTCTGTCTCTCCCTCTCTCACTCTCTCTCCCTCCCTCTCTCTCTCCCTCTTTCTCTCTCTCCCTCTCTCTCTCTCTCTCTCCCTCTCTCGCTCTGTCCCTCCTTCTCTCTCACTCTGTCTCTCCCTCCCTCTCTCTCTCTCTCTCTCTCTCTCGCGCTCTCACTCTGTCTCTATCCTTCTCACACAGTCTCACCCTCTCTCGCTATTTTTTTAATCTAATGCTTATATTTCTTGAAAGGAACTTTTAAAATCTGAAATGCATCCAGCAGTATCAGCCTTAATTCTTAATAAATAAAGTTCTTAATAAAGCGTGCTCAGTTTGTTCAAACAGGAACGTGTGTGTGTGTGTGTGTGTGTGTGTTTAGATGAGCAGTGTTGTGGGATTTGATGTGAAGCCGGATGCAGAAACGTCTCTGCTGAACATGGTGGAGCTCGGACTCTCCAAATTCACAGACCAGTAAGAACTGAGAGATTACAGAGATGATCGAGAGAGGTGTAGAGTATCTCTCTCTCATTCTGATACACTCTCTCTCTCTCTCTCTCTCTCTCTGACTCTCCCTCTCTCTCTCTATCTCTCTCTTTCTCTCTTTTAATGAAATAATACTTTTAATGTGATAAAGAAATAAGAAGTAAGTTTAAATATAAGAAATTAGAGATTGGATTGGATGTTATGATACACACAGCCATAAACCACAAGTGTGTGTGTGTGTGTGATGTGTGTGTTGTGTGTATGATGTTTTGTGTGTGTGTGTGTGTGTGTGTGTGTGTGTGTTGTGTGTATGATGTTTTGTGTGTGTGTGTGTGTGTGTGTGTGTGTGTTATGTGTCTCCAGGTTGGAGGAGATTGTAGCGTCGGCCAGTAAAGAGCACTCTCTGGAGAAAGCTCTGGAGAAGATGAAGAACGAGTGGGCAGAACTTCACTTCACCTTCACACAGCACAGAGACACGGTAACACACACACACACACACACTGTCTGTACACACCCAGTGTCTTTTTTTTAATCAACTGTGTACATATATAAACCTCTTTTGCACTTTAGGGCTAAACGAACCTGGGGTGAGTTCCCCAAAAGCTTCAAAAAGGTGCTAAAGATTTAGTTAACTCATTAATTAAAGAGTGTTTCTCCATAACTAAAACTAAACTAAAATACTACATGAATTCCCTCACAATTTAAGAAGTAACCTTATTTTAAAAGTACTTATTTAAGTGGATTCTGCTGTTCAGCACCTTAAACATCAGAGACACCAATTCTGAGGGTTTTCTGAGCCCAGTTTTTCAGTCATTGAGAGTTTTTTGTTGAAGGGCGGGATGCAAATCAAGGACCTCTCAGCGCTTAAACTACTGACCGCCGACCAGTCGCAGCCGCCCAGCAAATATTTGGCATGCTAGATATCTGACCCAGTTAATGACTGGGAGTAAAGAGCTGCAGCTACCCACAGCCAATTGAATTATAGAGAAAGAGAGAGAATCACGTGTCCAAAACTCATCTCCTGCATTACCAGAGCTGTTTATGAAAAGTCTGAGCACTTCCTGTCCCCCTGTTATATAAAATCTTTAAGCTGATTGGTTGGCGAGCTGATCCTGGAGATAAAGTTTGAGCATGTTTAAAAGGTTTATACCTGGAGTTTAAAATGATAAAATGATGTCTTTAGTGCTGAAACATTTAATATAACTCTATGTTTATGGACATAAGTACATATTTCAGTATAAAACTAATCAGACATTTATAAACTATTCTAAAATATTTTGTTTGCGTGTGTGTGTGTGTGTGTGCAGGGGATGAGTGTTGTCTCTGCAGTGGATGATATTCAGGTGCTGCTGGATGATCACATCATTAAAACTCAGACCATGAGAGGATCTCCATTTATTAAACCTATAGAGACAGAGTGCAAGGTAACACACACCCACACACACACACACACACACACAAACACAAACACACACATTTAACACATTTATTTAGGCCTACAATTTAAAATATAGAATTAAAAGACCCAAATCTTGTTAAATGCATACATCATCCAACAGCAGTACATGACCATGCAGCATCAGTTCATAATAAACACGTACCAAAAGTTTTTTTTTTTTTTTATGTAATTTACATATACCTTTATGGATACACAAAACATCTCTTTCTCCAAATATGTCTACTTCCAATTATTGCAGATATAGAACAATATATGGCCAACTGTTTGGCTCTAGTCTTTGGGAAACCTAAAATCTCCAGACCTCTAATAGCCAATCAGTGTACATCCAAAAATAAGCACACACACATACATTAATATCAATATACAGCTCCAGAGGAGCTTCTAAATGACCAGTTTCTCTGATTTTGCTATTTATAGGTTTATGTTTGAGTAAAATGAACATTGTTGTTTTATTCTATAAACTACAGACAACATTTCTCCCAAATTCCAAATAAAAATATCATCATTTAGAGGATTAGAGAACTGATCAAAATAACAATAGACATAGTAGTGCATCTAAAAACAAGCTTTATTTTAGTCATTTTAAATGTTTTATTGTTGATGATTATAAATTACAGCCAATGAAAACCCAGTGTCTTTGAAAATTAGATTATTTAAGGCCAACTGGTACTTTTAGCAGTGTGGGCAGTGTGCCAAGTCCTGCTGGAAAATGAAATCTGCATCAGCAGAGGTTCAGCATGAAGTGCTGTAAGATTTTGTGGGAAAACAAAACTGCACTGACTTTAGACTCGATAATAAAACACAGTGGATCAACACCAGCAGATGACAGACATGACTCTCCAAACCATCACTGATCATCAGTACATTTTACATTTCATTTAAAGTAAATGAAGGGAGCAGAGTCTGGAGGAAGAGTGCAGAGACACACAGTCCAAACTGCTGGAGGTGTAGAGTGAGTCTCTGTATCTCTGCAGGTGTGGGAGGAGAAGCTGCTGATGATGCAGGATATTCTGGATGCGATGTTGGCGTGTCAGTCCACCTGGCTCTACCTAGAGCCCATCTTCAGCTCGGACGACATCGTCGCCCAGATGCCTGAGGAAGGACGCAAGTTTGGGATCGTGGACAACTACTGGAAGGACATCATCACTGAAGCGGTGTGTGTATGTGTGTACCAATAAGTGCACTAAATCCTTTATTTTTCTCTTAAATCATCAGAGCTCCTTATAATCCGGTGCTCCTTATGTATGAATTCTATCAGTCAGGTATTAAGGAGCAGTAAAGTCACTCCACTGAAGTACAGAGTTATACAGGAGTTTCAGTTTAGTTCTCCAGCACTGAGACTGGGTGCAGCAGCATTAGAATAAACTGCTAACCGAAGAGCTAAGTGCTAACTCTTTTACCATTCAAAGGTGAGTATATTATACTGTAGTCTATAGTCTATACTGTAGGATGAACCGCTAGCTAAAATTGCCCTGGTTTACAAGAACTCTCAGGGTTCCTTATTGTAACGCTGTCGAGCGGCATTATTAGCGCTAAGTGCTGCTGCTAACTGTGATAAAATATTGTAAATCTAATTTTACTGTAAATAAATGGAAGAGCTTTACTCACCCAAATAAACAGTTTTCAGGAGAGAAATCTGTGTAGATTAACATCCAGCACTTGTTTAACTTTTCAGAGCTTCCCCGTTAGAAGGGAAACATGATGACACCCCTGTTCCTTACTAGTGTCGCTTAAAAATACGGTATGATACAAAAGCGTATGGAATTATTTAATAAATATAAAAGTGTTAAACAAACTTACAAAATGATTTTGTCAATGAACGTCAGTCAATCTGAACAATTTGAAGAACTTTTTTTAAAGGATCCACAAGTGCAGTCGCACAGACCATCAAAAACATTATAATGAAAATGGCACTCATCAGGACCGCCCCAGGAAAGGAAGACCAAGGCCCAACCCTACTTCTCTTTTGTAACCCTTCTCTTTGGAACAGAGTTATATGGGGAATTGGGAAACCCTTAAAGAACCCGATACAGATATAGATATAGCTATAGCAGGGGTTATAGGTAGATATGTGTGTCTTTTCCATAATTCATGCTCTGGTTAAAATCAACTTTTCTAGAGGCTTGAATATAATGCTAACATTAGTGTATATATATATATATATATATATATATATATATATATATATATATATATATATATATATATATATATATGTGTGTGTTTGTGTGTGTGTGTGTGTGTGTACCAGTTAAAGGATACTCGTGTTCTGGTAGCTACTGGGCAGATGAACATGCTGGCTCGACTGCAGGAGTCCAACGACTACCTGGAGGACATTCAGCGAGGACTCAATACCTACCTGGAGAAAAAGAGACTCTACTTCCCCAGGTAACACACACACACACACACTGTAATTAATCTACAGTTACAGTAGATACAGAATCACCATCACTGTAATCTGTTGTACCCGTACTGCTCTGTAATTAATCTACAGTTACAGTAGATACAGAATCACCAGCAATGTAATCTGTTGTACCCATACTGCTCTGTAATTAATCTACAGTTACAGTAGATACAGAATCACCAGCACTGTAATCTGTTGTACCCGTACTGCTCTGTAATTAATCTACAGTTACAGTAGATACAGAATCACCAGCACTGTAATCTGTTGTACCTGTACTGCTCTGTAATTAATCTACAGTTACAGTAGATACAGAATCACCAGCACTGTAATCTGTTGTACCCATACTGCTCTGTATGTAATTAATCTACAGTTACAGTAGATACAGAATCACCAGCACTGTAATCTGTTGTACCCATACTGCTCTGTAATTAATCTACAGTTACAGTAGATACAGAATCACCAGCACTGTAATCTGTTGTACCCGTACTGCTCTGTAATTAATCTACAGTTACAGTAGATACAGAATCACCAGCACTGTAATCTGTTGTACCCGTACTGCTCTGTAATTAATCTACATTAATATCAGGTTCTGTTTGTAGGTTTTTCTTTCTGTCTAATGAGGAGCTGTTGGAGATTCTGGCGGAGACGAAGGATCCTCTACGAGTTCAGCCCCACCTGAAGAAGTGTTTTGAGGGCATCGCTAAACTTCAGTTCAGCCCAGAGCTGGAGATCACCGGCATGATCAGCTCCGAGGGAGAGAACGTCCCATTCACCAACACCATCTACCCCTCTAAAGCCAAGGCAAATACATATACTGTATTTTTTAGACTATAAGATGCACTTAAAACTCTTTAATTTTCCCCAAAATCATCAGAGCTCCTTATAATCCGGTGCTCCTTATGTATGAATTCTATCAGTCAGGTATTAAGGAGCAGTAAAGACACTCCACTGAAGTACAGAGTTATACAGGAGTTTCAGTTTAGTTCTCCAGCACCGAGACTGGAGCAGTATTAGCATTAGCCGCTAACCACAGCGCTAAGTGCTAGCTCTTTCACCGTTCAGAGGTGAGTATTATTGGCCTGTAGCCTGCTGCTAACCCTGGCTAGCACTGCTGAAGCAGCATTAGCAGGAGATCACTGAACACTGTGTGTGTTTTGTGTATGTGTGTAATGTGTGGGAAATGTGTGTGTATTGTATTGTGCTTGTGTATTGTGTGTGTATTTATGTGTGTGTGTGTGTGTGTGTGTGTGTGTTTCAGGGTATGGTGGAGAAGTGGTTGCTGCAGGTGGAGGGTATGATGCTCAGCAGTGTGAGAGATGTGATACAGCAGGGAGTAGAGCAGTACCCCCAGGTACACACACTCTACACACACAGTAGGAAATGGCGCCTTCTTGTGGTCAGATAAATACATTTATCATGATTACATGCTACATGATTAATGATATTGTAAAGATAGTAATGAACGGTGTGTTTTAGGTCCCCAGGAAGAAGTGGGTGCTGCAGTGGCCGGGTCAGGTGGTTATCTGTGCGTCCTCTATTTACTGGACCAGCGAAGTGTCTCACGCTATACAGAACAACACTCTGCAGGTGAGTACACACACACACACACACACACACACACACACACACACACATCTTGTTGTATCGTAATCAGTGAGCATGATTTTGGTGCTTTATTAGGAAAAAAAACAACAGCATTACTTTAACTGCTTAAACTATACAGCTTTTTCCGTAAGCATTCTTATGCCAGGTTCATACAACACAATTTTTGATTATGAGCATGTTTTAAAAGTTTATAACTGGGGTTTAATACGATAAAAATGTATGTATGCAATACTGAAACATTTGATATAGTTCTGAGTTGAGGACATAAGAACATATTTCAGTATAAAACTAAGCAGACATTTAAAAACTGTTTATTATAAACTTTGTAGACGTTCTTACCTATATTAGCTATGCAGGCACCGAGCCGAGCGTACACCCCCACTTATTACACACACATGAACACACAGCAGCACAAACCCAACTTTTACATCAACAATAAACAGAATAGTAAATAAAATAACATTGCTGTTCCCGTAAATGAGCTGCTGGAGCTCCTTCACAGCGTCAACCAGCAGCTCAGTTTCCTCTGCTGAGAAGAGTTTGTTGAACACGTCCAGGTAGCTGCACCGTTAAAATAGCAATCCACCAAAGTCAGAGCTCACCTGGTTTTACTGTTAAAGAGAATGATGAGCAAGAGACACTCTGATTTTCTGGTTTATTCCACGCTATGCCCAAAATTAGTTAACCAAACCCATGATTAATTAAGAGAATTAGTCAAAGTCAAAATGGTTTTTATTGTCATTTCAGCTATATACAGAGCATACAGTGAAACGAAACAACGTTCCTCCAAGGACCATGGTGCACATAAACACAGTATAGACAGAACTGTGTAGTACATGACTTTTGAGTGTTTTGAGACAAGCAAGTTGTACTTTTCCCGTTGTTACGATAGCAAAGACACACTGACACACCAATAGATCACTGAACTAGGGAATTGTGTGTGTGTTACAGGCGTATGTGGAGCAGTGTAATGCTCAGATTGCAGATATAGTAGAGCTGGTGAGGGGGAAACTGCCTGGAGGAGCGAGGATGACTCTCGGAGCGCTGACCGTCATCGATGTTCACGGTAAACACAAGCTGTACATTTTATTACACTATGTATGTTTTTCTGCACTATAAGGTGCACTTAAAATCCTTGAATTTTCCCCAAAATCATCAGAGCTCCTTATAATCCGGTGCTCCTTATGTATGAATTCTATCAGTCAGGTATTAAGGAGCAGTAAAGACACTCCACTGAAGTACAGAGTTATACAGGAGATTCAGTTTAGTTCTCCAGCACTGAGACTGGAGCAGTATTAGCATTAGCTGCTAACCACAGCGCTAAGCACTAGCTCTTTCACTGTTCAGAGGTGAGTATATTGGCTTGTAGCCTGAGTTTTTTAACGTGTTAAAACAAGCTATGTGGCAAAAAACGCTAACTAATAACACCCTGGCTTACTGAAACACTCAAGGTTCCCCAGTGTAGCGCTGTCACGCTAGCTCTAACGGTTAGCTGCTAATGCTGCTGCACCCAGCTTTAGTGGAAATCTGTAAATCTAAACTCACCCAAATAAACAGTTTTGAGAAAAAAAATGTGTAGATTAATATCCAGTGCCCTGTTCCTTATTAGTGTTGCATAATGCACTTTATAATCCAATTTATGTAGGAAAATAGACCAGAAAATTGACGTTTGTTGATTTGTGAGACTTATAATCATGTCTGCCTTATGATTCATGTCCTATTGTGTATTTAATATTCAGGATAAGTGACAGGGTTTAAAATCTATCTATCTAAACTAAACACATTAATGTTTATTATAGTGTTTGTATTGTTCTGAGTAGTTTATGATGTTTGTTTGTTTGTCAGCGCGTGACGTGGTGGTGAAGCTGGCGCAGGAGGGCGTGTCCTCTCTGAATGATTTTCAGTGGACGTCTCAGCTGAGGTATTACTGGGAGGACGGGGAGGTGATGCTGAGGATGATCACCACTGAGCTCCAGTACGGATATGAATACCTGGGCAACTCCCCCCGACTGGTCATCACTCCACTCACCGACCGCTGCTACAGGTAAGAGTGAGCGAGAGACAGCGTGTGTTAGTGAGGGACAGAGCGAATGAGAAAGAGTGAGAGGAGTTAGTGAGAGACAGCGCGAGAGACAGCGTGTGTTAGTGAGGGACAGAGCGAATGAGAAAGAGTGAGAGGAGTTAGTGAGAGACAGCGCGAGAGATAGCGTGTGTTAGTGAGGGACAGAGCGAATGAGAAAGAATGAGAGGAGTTAGTGAGAGACAGCGCGAGAGATAGCGTGTGTTAGTGAGGGACAGAGCGAATGAGAAAGAGTGAGAGGAGTTAGTGAGAGACAGCGCGAGAGATAGCGTGTGTTAGTGAGGGACAGAGCGAATGAGAGAGTGAGAGGAGTTAGTGAGAGACAGCGCGAGAGACAGCGTGTGTTAGTGAGGGACAGAGCGAATGAGAAAGAGTGAGAGGAGTTAGTGAGAGACAGCGCGAGAGACAGCGTGTGTTAGTGAGGCACAGAGCGAATGAGAAAGAGTGAGAGGAGTTAGTGAGAGACAGCGCGAGAGACAGCGTGTGTTAGTGAGGGACAGAGCGAATGAGAAAGAGTGAGAGGAGTTAGTGAGAGACAGTGCGAGAGATAGCGTGTGTTAGTGAGGGACAGAGCGAATGAGAAAGAGTGAGAGGAGTTAGTGAGAGACAGCGCGAGAGACAGAGTGTGTTAGTGAGGGACAGAGCGAATGAGAAAGAGTGAGAGGAGTTAGTGAGAGACAGCGCGAGAGACAGCGTGTGTTAGTGAGGGACAGAGCGAATGAGAAAGAGTGAGAGGAGTTAGTGAGAGACAGCGCGAGAGACAGCGTGTGTTAGTGAGGGACAGAGCGAATGAGAAAGAGTGAGAGAAGTTAGTGAGAGACAGCGCGAGAGATAGCGCGTGTTAGTGAGGGACAGAGCGAATGAGAAAGAGTGAGAGGAGTTAGTGAGAGACAGCGCGAGAGACAGCGTGTGTTAGTGAGGGACAGAGCGAATGAGAAAGAGTGAGAGAAGTTAGTGAGAGACAGCGCGAGAGATAGCGCGTGTTAGTGAGGGACAGAGCGAATGAGAAAGAGTGAGAGGAGTTAGTGAGAGACAGCGCGAGAGCGAGCATCTGAGATTTTAGCACAGCGGCGGTGTGTGAACAGTTCCAGTGGTCACTGCGTTTCTGTGTGTATCACTGCAGGACTCTGATGGGAGCTCTGAAGCTGAATCTGGGCGGAGCTCCGGAGGGGCCGGCAGGAACCGGGAAAACAGAAACCACTAAAGATCTGGCCAAAGCTCTGGCTAAACAGGTATACACACACACACACACACACACACACTATACCTTACCTGGTTTAATCTGGTTTAACTTTAGATTTTGATTTCTGAACTAATCTTTCTGTTTGTGTGTGTGTGTGTGTGTGTTCTGTGTGTGTGTGTGTGTGTGTGTTCTGTGTGTGTGTGTGTGTGTGTGTAGTGTGTGGTGTTTAACTGTTCAGATGGGCTGGATTATAAAGCTATGAGTAAGTTCTTTAAGGGTTTGGCTCAGTCTGGAGCGTGGGCCTGTTTCGACGAGTTCAACCGGATCGAGGTTAGTACCGCACTCTGACTCCGCCCACCCACACCACAAAACCACACCCCCGCACCCAAACCCCACCCATCATACCCAAACCACACCCATCATAGTCAAATTACATACATCATACCCAAACCAACCTTTAAGTCACATCAAAAGAAACTCAACATAATTAACTCCCATTTAACTCCAATCAATCCCGTTCAAACCACATCATCATACTCCAAACCACATCATCATACTCCAAACCACATCATCATACTCCAAACCACATCATCATACTCCAAACCACATCCATCATACTCCAAACCACATCCATCATACTCCAAACCACATCCATCATACTCCAAACCACATCCATCATACTCCAAACCACATCCATCATACTCCAAACCACATCATCATACTCCAAACCACATCCATCATACTCCAAACCACATCCATCATACTCCAAACCACATCCATCATACTCCAAACCACATCCATCATACTCCAAACCACATCATCATACTCCAAACCACATCCATCATACTCCAAACCACATCCATCATACTCCAAACCACATCCATCATACTCTAAACCACATCCATCATACTCCAAACCATATCCATCATACTCCAAACCATATCCATCATACTCCAAACCACGTCATCATACTCCAAAACCATATCCATCATACTCCAAACCACATCCATCATACTCCAAACCACATCCATCATACTCCAAACCACATCCATCATACTCCAAACCACATCCATCATACTCCAAACCACATCCATCATACTCTAAACCACATCCATCATACTCTAAACCACATCCATCATACTCTAAACCATATCGATCATACTCCAAACCACATCATCATACTCCAAACACCATCCATCATACTCCAAACCACATCCATCATACTCCAAACCACGTCATCATACTCCAAACCACATCATCATACTCCAAACCACATCCATCATACTCCAAACCACATCCATCATACTCCAAACCACATCATCATACTCCAAACCACATCATCATACTCCAAACCACATCCATCATACTCCAAACCATATCCATCATACTCCAAACCACATCCATCATACTCCAAACCACATCCATCATACTCCAAACCACATCCATCATACTCCAAACCACATCCATCATACTCCAAACCACATCCATCATACTCCAAACCACATCCATCATACTCCAAACCACATCCATCATACTCCAAACCATATCCATCATACTCCAAACCATATCCATCATACTCTAAACCATATCCATCATACTCCAAACCATATCCATCATACTCCAAACCATATCCATCATACTCCAAACCACATCATCATACTCCAAACCACATCCATCATACTCCAAACCACATCATCATACTCCAAACCACATCCATCATACTCCAAACCACATCCATCATACTCCAAACCACATCCATCATACTCCAAACCACATCCATCATACTCCAAACCATATCCATCATACTCCAAACCACATCCATCATACTCCAAACCACATCCATCATACTCCAAACCACATCCATCATACTCCAAACCACATCCATCATACTCCAAACCACATCCATCATACTCCAAACCATATCCATCATACTCCAAACCACATCCATCATACTCCAAACCACATCCATCATACTCCAAACCACATCCATCATACTCCAAACCACATCCATCATACTCTAAACCACATCCATCATACTCCAAACCACATCCATCATACTCCAAACCATATCCATCATACTCCAAACCACATCCATCATACTCCAAACCACATCCATCATACTCCAAACCACATCCATCATACTCCAAACCATATCCATCATACTCCAAACCACATCATCATACTCCAAACCACATCATCATACTCCAAACCACATCATCATACTCCAAACCACATCATCATACTCCAAACCACATCCATCATACTCCAAACCACATCATCATACTCCAAACCACGTCATCATACTCCAAACCACATCATCATACTCCAAACCACATCCATCATACTCCAAACCACGTCATCATACTCCAAACCACATCATCATACTCCAAACCACGTCATCATACTCCAAACCACGTCATCATACTCCAAACCACGTCATCATACTCCAAACCACATCATCATACTCCAAACCACATCCATCATACTCCAAACCACATCCATCATACTCCAAACCACATCCATCATACTCCAAACCACATCCATCATACTCCAAACCACATCCATCATACTCCAAACCATATCCATCATACTCCAAACCACATCCATCATACTCCAAACCACATCCATCATACTCCAAACCACATCCATCATACTCCAAACCACATCCATCATACTCCAAACCACGTCATCATACTCCAAACCACGTCATCATACTCCAAACCACGTCATCATACTCCAAACCACGTCATCATACTCCAAACCACATCCATCATACTCCAAACCACATCATCATACTCCAAACCACATCATCATACTCCAAACCACATCATCATACTCCAAACCACATCATCATACTCCAAACCACGTCATCATACTCCAAACCACATCCATCATACTCCAAACCACATCCATCATACTCCAAACCACATCATCATACTCCAAACCACGTCATCATACTCCAAACCACATCATCATACTCCAAACCACATCCATCATACTCCAAACCACATCCATCATACTCCAAACCACGCCATCATACTCCAAACCACGTCATCATACTCCAAACCACATCCATCATACTCCAAACCACATCCATCATACTCCAAACCACATCATCATACTCCAAACCACATCCATCATACTCCAAACCACATCCATCATACTCCAAACCACGTCATCATACTCCAAACCACATCATCATACTCCAAACCACATCCATCGTACTCCAAACCACATCATCATACTCCAAACCACATCATCATACTCCAAACCACATCCATCATACTCCAAACCACATCATCATACTCCAAACCACATCCATCATACTCCAAACCACATCCATCATACTCCAAACCACATCCATCATACTCTAAACCACATCCATCATACTCCAAACCACATCCATCATACTCCAAACCACATCCATCATACTCCAAACTAGGGTTGTCACGATACCAAAATTTTGACTTCGATACCGATACCAACTGTAGTATCACGATACTCGATACCAAAACGATACTTGGAAGAAGAAAAAAAACAATAAAAATATCTGAACATAAAATGTTTATTTTTGACTGAACTGGATTGAACACTGAACAATCGGTGCAAACGTTTTTATTCTAAAATGAAACATTTGAACAAAAAACAAGTTTCGTTATTATAACCTTAACTATAACATAATTATCTAAACACTTCCTAAAAACTAAAACTAAAACCAGAGGTAATGGTAGCCTGACTATGTGAACCTGACGGGCGGGCAGAAGTTAAGTTCTGAATAAGGAAAATAAAGAGACAGAAGAACATTACAATGTTATGTTCATTTTAACACTCACTGCTCCGATTTATTAATCAACCGTTTACCGTTTTTAATAAGCAGTAGCTAGTAAATCTTAGTAAAGCTACAGACAGAGTGTATCTTGACTAACTCCACTAACCTGTCGACTTCTCAGCTCTTTGTAGAGATCAGGGTGCTTGTCTGCTATTATGTTAAATAATACTGTAACATAGAAGCATAGAACTATTATTTAATTAAAATGATTTTTAAGAACAGCTAAACACAGTGCTGCAGGTCAAACGCGGAGGCGTTCACGTGCGAGAGAGAGAGAGAGAGAAAGAGTGAGAGAGTGAGAGAGAGAGAGATTTGCGTGTTCTGATGTGAGCTACTCACAGGTAAAGGTTCTCTTTGATCTCCTCGTGCTCATATTCTAGTCCCACACGTAAGTCTGCAGCTCCCTCAGTGTTTTCTGTCGTATTTTGCGGCTAGCGCGAGCGCTTACAACTAACACCGCGGACCGCGAGGTGCCGCCGCGCTTGTGCCGAATCCGCTACTGAATCCGACTCCCGCTTCGCGGACAGAATCGGCACAACACCCCCCGCTGTACAACTGCGGGAGTGAAAACAGCGCTTATAAATAAAGTAGTTTAGTTTCACTTTCAGTTTTCGTTATTTTCGTTATTTTATTTAAAAATAAAAATATCAATAAAAAACAGATGCCTACATCTCAGACTATTTTCCCACACTTCACTCCTCGCGCCCGTTTTGTCCACAAGTCGCGGACGAGAGACATCTGTTATTCTACACTCGCTGCTGCTCTGCTGGCTTGCGCGTGAATCGATTCATTTGTTCAGAACACTAAATTTATCTGAATCCTGCCACACCGACTGCTGCGGTGTGAATCAGTTTTCTTATGAACTGAATCAAATCGCGCCTACTAATTTGACTCATTTGAAGCTAGTGACTGGGCTATATACAGTATCGAAAGCATCGAACGCTAAAGAACCGAATCGTTTGTGATGACGTAGTATCGAAAAAGAATCGAACCTTCGGTACACCGTGCAACTCTACTCCAAACCACATTCATCATACTCCAAACCATATCCATCATACTCCAAACCATATCCATCATACTCCAAACCACATCCATCATACTCTAAACCACATCCATCATACTCTAAACCACATCCATCATACTCCAAACCACATCCATCATACTCCAAACCACATCCATCATACTCCAAACCATATCCATCATACTCTAAACCATATCCATCATACTCCAAACCACATCCATCATACTCCAAACCATATCCATCATACTCCAAACCATATCCATCATACTCCAAACCATATCCATCATACTCCAAACCACATCCATCATACTCTAAACCACATCCATCATACTCCAAACCACATCCATCATACTCCAAACCATATCCATCATACTCTAAACCATATCCATCATACTCCAAACCACATCCATCATACTCCAAACCATATCCATCATACTCCAAACCATATCCATCATACTCCAAACCATATCCATCATACTCCAAACCACATCCATCATACTCCAAACCATATCCATCATACTCCAAACCACATCCATCATACTCCAAACCATATCCATCATACTCCAAACCATATCCATCATACTCCAAACCATATCCATCATACTCCAAACCACATCCATCATACTCCAAACCACATCCATCATACTCCAAACCACATCCATCATACTCCAAACCACATCCATCATACTCCAAACCATATCCATCATACTCTAAACCACATCCATCATACTCCAAACCACATCCATCATACTCCAAACCATATCCATCATACTCCAAACCATATCCATCATACTCCAAACCATATCCATCATACTCCAAACCACATCCATCATACTCTAAACCACATCCATCATACTCCAAACCACATCCATCACACTGAAACCACACCTACCGTACCCAAACCACACCCATCATACTCAAACCACACCCATCACACTCAAACCACATCTGTTATACTCTAACCACATCCATCATAATCTAACCACACCCATCATACTCAAACCACACCTTCAAAACAGCATCTTATTCCAATCCAGATTTACATCACTCACCGTTACTCTCACGCTCAGACTGATGGACTGTTCTGTTCAGTGATTGGTTTAGACTGGCTGTAAGCTCCGCCCCTCTCTGTCTCTCAGGTGGAGGTGTTGTCGGTGGTGGCTCAGCAGGTGTTGAGTATTCAGCAGGCGATTGGGCGGGGTCTGAAGCGCTTCCTGTTCGAGGGTACTGAGCTTTCTCTCAACCCCACCTGCAGCGTCTTCATCACCATGAACCCCGGATACGCCGGCCGAGCAGAGCTCCCCGACAACCTGAAGGTACACACACACACACACATTCACACAGTGTTACAGTTCTCTGATATATGTTATTAGAATTGAGTTAAACTTGTGTGTGTGTGTGTGTGTGTGTGTGTGCAGGCTCTGTTCCGCACTGTAGCGATGATGGTTCCAGACTACGCTCTGATTGGAGAGATATCACTCTATTCAATGGGCTTCATTCAGTCCCGGAGGTAAACACTTGTCTATTGCTTAATCAGACAGTTTATACATTAAAGATCACTTCAGTTTCTGAATCAGTTTCTCTGATTTTACTATTTATAGGTTTATATTTGAGTAAAAAGAACATTGTTGTTTTATTCTATAAACTACAGACAACATTTCTCCCAAATTACAAATAAAAATATTCTCATTTAGAGCATTTATTTACAGAAAATGAGAAATGGCTGAAATAACAAAAAAGATGCAGAACTTTCAGACCTCAAATAATGCAAAGAAAACAAGTTCATATTCATAAAGTTTTAAGAGTTCAGAAATAATCAATATTTGGTGGAATAATCCTGGTTTTTAATCACAGTTTTATTTTCACGCAACTTGGCATCATGTTCTCCTCCACCAGTCTTACACACTGCTTTTGGATAACTTTATGCTGCTTTACTCCTGGTGTAAAAATTCAAGCAGTTCAGTTTGGTGGTTTGATGGTTTGTGATCATCCATCTTCCTCTTGATTATATTCCAGAGGTTTTTAATTTGATAAAATTAAAGAAAATCATCATTTTTAAGGGGTCTCTTATTTTTTTTCAGAGCTGTATATATTTGGAAAATATATTTCAATTTTATTTAGGTTTACTTATTAGTTGGGGATTAATGGAACATCATCCAACAACATAATTTCTCTACTGTTGTTTTTGTTACTGAATGCAATCAAATCTTCACATCAGTTCTCCAGAATCAAGTAAAAAAGTATTTTTTGGACAGTAGAGAGAGTTACTCTTTTTAACATATATTTCTCACTATAAGATGCACTTAAAATCCTTTAATTTTCATAAAATCATCAGAGCTCCTTATAATCCGGTGCTCCTTATGTATGAATTCTATCAGTCAGGTATTAAGTAGCAGTAAAGTCACTCCACTGAAGTACAGAGTTATACAGGAGTTTCAATAAAGTTTCTGCAGCACTAAGGTTGGAGCAGCATTAGCATTAGCCGCTAACTGTGCTAAGCATTAGCTCTTTCACCGTTGAGAGGTGAGTGTATCAAACTGTAGCCTGTGTGTTTACTGTGTTAAAACAAACTACGTGGAAAGAACCGCTACCTAAAATCACCCTGTGGTTTGTGGTTGTGACGTGTCTCTGTGGTCTCTGTGGTCTCTGCAGTCTGGCGCAGAAGATCGTAGCGACGTATCGGCTGTGTTCGGAGCAGCTGTCCTCTCAGCACCACTATGATTACGGTATGCGAGCGGTGAAGTCGGTGCTGACGGCCGCGGGGAACCTGAAACTGAAGTATCCTCAGGAGGACGAGAGCGTCCTGCTGCTCAGAGCCCTGATGGACGTCAACATGGCCAAATTCCTCGCTCAGGACGTTCCTCTCTTCCAGGTTACTGAGTCTTACATTATAAATGATTAAAATATTAGAGATAGAATAATAATAAATTAATTTATTAGGATTAAACTGCTCTATAACTGAACAGCACCACCAAAGAAGCAGATACAGCTCGCTAGCTAACGGTAGCTCAGCTCTGTCCTACCTTGAGAGAAATGAGATCAGAACTTTATCTGAGGAGCTCCTGCTGCTGTTCCTCACTATATGAGTGTATTTATAAAAGAGTAAAATAGAAAAAAACAGCAAATAGCAATTACTCTCTCAGAAAAGAGACAAATTTAATTGCTCAATCAATCCACATTTTGGAACAAAGTTTCTCTAGTCCCCCAGAAGAGCCCAGAATTAGTCGTGGGTACAGAATAATACCTATAGTCCTGTTTAAAGCATAAAAGATCATTTTAATGCACACTGAACTTAATTTATTTATTAACTTTAAAAAAGAAGGGAATTGTGGCTGATTTTAAAACTGTTAATGCCTCTAATAGCTTCAGTAATAACATATTTTAAATTAATATTAAACTTGTCTTGTGCAGCTTTAGATAAATATCTCTTTTGAATACTTAAACATTGAGTATTTAGTATTTTGTGTTTATGGAACTATTTAAAATATTTAGTTTTGTAAGGGAAGCCGTGTTAAAGATGTTGACATATCTCTTTTTTTAAGGTCTATTCTTTATATTCTTCAGCTGTTTTTCTGATAATAAAGTCTGATTTCTTCATATATTGTGTATATATTTTGTGGGACAAAATAAACCCAATAGTAATCAAAGCCTTAGTTTATTCAAAGCCTTAGTGTTTTATATTACATATACTCCTAACAGTACATATACTAATCTCACAAACATATATAAAAGCCTAGTCATGCAAAAACTATAAATATTAATAAAAAGAATGATATACATTTTTGGTCATACTGCCCAGCAATAGTGGAGACCACCACAAGGTTTCCATACTCATATCTGACTGTTTGTATTATATACAGTGTTTATTGATGGTATATATTGTGTATATATGTGTGTGTTACAGGGTATAATCTCGGATCTGTTTCCTGGAGTGGTCCTGCCTAAACCTGATTATGAGTTACTGCTGAAAGCTCTTAACGACAACATCACTAAACTCAAACTGCAGCCGGTTCCGTGGTTCATCAGCAAGATCATCCAGGTTCACCACTTTTATTATTCTGTGCACCCATCTACACTCATCTAACATTTTATTAGAAATACATATACACCTAACCACTCATAACATCATCCCATCTGTATAAAACCAGGTAGAAACAGTTCACATCCATTACTGTAGTAAAGCATGGGCAGTGCAGTGTCTCTCAAAAAAAGAAGAGTCTAGCGCCTCTGCTGGCTGGTTGCAGTATGATGTGTAGCTCTGCCCGTACTTATATGTTTCCATCTCATTTTTGTTATATCTCTGATGCAGACCTGAACTTAAACTGAAATTTTTGTATTGCGGGTGCTATTATTCACTGGAGCTGATTCTCATCACCTACAGCCGTATGTAAGCAGAGATGATTTTAATACTTAGTAAAAAGGGCACCAGTCATTAATTCACCCATAATAGCTTTAATAGTTACTGTTGAAATTATTGTGAATGCTATTATTTAAATTATACTACTGCTGTCTCCACTAGAATATTGGTGCCCAACGTGGGGCTCGAATTGATTTTTTAAGTAATTTGCAGATCATAAATTATAGTAAACATAAATGATAAAATAACATAATGAGTGATAAGAATGAATAATAATAAACCAAGATCATAAGAATTAAAATAATAAATAAATACATGATTAAAAATACATAAATAAAAAGGAAGAACAATAAAAAATAAAATATTAAGGGAAACAACCTAATTAAGAAAAATCTGCAGGAATTTAATGATTATAATTATGTGAATGGTGCAAAATCTCTATGGAAATGTGTGTGTGTGTGTGTGTGTGTGTGTGTGTACAGGTGTATGAGATGATGCTGGTAAGGCATGGGTTTATGATTGTTGGAGATCCGCTGGGAGGGAAGACCTCAGCGTATAAAGTTCTAGCTGGAGCTCTCAAAGACCTTCAGGAGGGTGAGCCAATCAATCAATCAATCAATCAATCAATCAATCAATCATTCAGTTAACTAATTAATCAATGATCTAATCACTTATGTGTTGTAGCACTGAGAGTGAGCTGGGACTCTTATTGGTGTAGTGTAGTATAGTCACCCAGACCGGGAATTGAACCCCGGTCTCTCACATGATGTGGCAGCTCACAAGCAGGTGGTGGTGTTATCCACTGCACCACCAACCGCACCGATACGCAGGTTTGATGTGTTGACTCTGTCCGGGTGGTGTGTGGTAGGGGGCGTGGTGGAGGAGTTTGCGGTGGATTATCAGATCATTAATCCGAAGGCGGTCCCCATGGCTCAGCTGTACGGCTGTTTCGACCCGGTCAGTCACGAGTGGACCAACGGTGTTCTGGCCACGGCGTTCCGGCAGCAGGCCCAGTCCACCTCCCACAACCGCCAGTGGATCATATTCGACGGACCCATCGACGCCGTCTGGGTGGAGAACATGAACACCGTCCTGGACGACAACAAGAAGGTGCGTTCTGTAGTTCTGTAGAGTGAATGAGTGGGTGGAGCTAAACTGCTGTAGGCTGGATGGGTGGGGCTTAACTGCTGATTGGGTGGAGCTAAACTGCTGTAGGCTGGATGGGTGGAGCTTTACAGCTGAATGGGTGAGGCCAAACTACTGTATGCTGGATGGGTGGAGCTTAACTGCTGATTGGGTGGAGCTAAACTGCTGTAGGCTGGATGGGTGGAGCTTAACTGCTGAATGGGTGGGGCTAAACTGCTGTAGGCTGGATGGGTGGAGCTTAACTTTTGAATGGGTGTGGCTAAATTGCTGTAGGCTGGATGGGTGGGGCTTATCTGCTGAATAGGTGGGGCTAAACTGCTGTAGAGTGAATGAATGGGTTGAGCTAAACTGCTGTAGTCTAAAAATGATTCATTTTAATCAGTGTGTGTGTGTTTGTGTATGTGTGTGTGTGTGTGTGTGTGTGTGTGAATGTGTGTGTGTGTGTGTAGTTGTGTTTGATGAGTGGTGAGATAATACAGATGAGTTCTAAGATGAGTCTGATCTTTGAGCCGGCGGATCTGGAGCAGGCCTCACCAGCTACTGTCAGCAGGTAACGAGCTACCAGATTCTGAAACATTGCTGTGAGAATTTGATGATGAATTTTATCATGAACAGCAGCAGAGGACAAGAAACTTCACACTAGACCTCGAGCAGTTTGGACTGTGTGTCTCTCCACTCTTCCTCCAGACTCTGCTCCCTTCATTTCCTTTAAATGAAATGTAAAATTTACTGATGATCAGTGATGGTTTGGAGAGTCATGTCTGTCATCTGCTGGTGTTGATCCACTGTGTTTTATTATCAAGTCTAAAGTCCGTGCAGTTTTGTTTTCCCACAAAATCTTAAAGCACTTCATGCTGAACCTTTTCCAGCAGGACTTGGCACACTGCCCACACTGCCACAGGGACCAATTGATCTTATTATATAATATTCTAATTTTCTGAGACACTGATTTTTGTGTTTTTATTGGCTGTAATCCATAATCATCAATAATAAAAGAAATAAATGCTTAAAATAGATCATGATATTCTATTTTTTTAAATGCTCCAATATGCTATAGAAGGGGTGTCCACAAATGTGTGTGTGTGTGCGTGTGTGTGCGTGTGTGTGTGTGTTTGTGTGTGTTTGTGTGTTTGTGTGTGTTTGTGTGTCTGTGTGTGTGTGTGTGTGTTTGTGTGTGTTTGTGTGTGTGTGTGTGTAGGTGTGGTATGATCTACATGGAACCCCATCAGATGGGCTGGACGCCCCTCAGAGACTCTTATATGAACACTTTACCAGACAGTCTGTCCCCAGAGCACAGAACACTGGTAAGAAACACACACACACACACACACACACACACACACACACACTATATGGGGATAATGTGAGGTTTTAGTGTGCATAATACATTAGTGTGATACCTTTTAAGTGTGTATTGTATGTGTGTGTGTAGATTGTGGATCTGTTTGATTGGTTGGTGCAGCCCTGTTTGGACTTCATTACCCATAACTGCCGTTTCCTGGTGCAGACCTCACCTATCCACCTAGCCTACAGCCTGATGCGCCTCTACTCCTGCCTGCTCGGTACACACACACTTACACTTACACTTACACTCACACACACACACACACACACACACACACACTTATACACGTATACACTATATTTCCTGAGTATTTGCTCATCCGATCCTATTCTTAAAGACCTTATTTTATTTTAAAATGTATAGTTGTATCTTTAGTATGAATAAATGCCATCTGAGCTGATTCTTTGGTAAAAAAGTGCTCTGGTGATCCGGTATAACACTGTTTTAGTCTGGTGGAGTCTTCACAATGTCATTAGTGTCTAGCTGCTAATGCTAATGCTGCTGCACCCAGCCTTAGTGAAAATCTGGAAATTTGAGCTTACTGTAAATAAATGGAAGTTATTTACTCACCCAAATAAACAGTTTTCTGGAGAGAAATCTGTGTAAATTAACATCCAGCACTCGTTTAACTTTAAAATATATTTTTTTACTTATTTTGTTTTGTTTACTTAGCTTAGCTTTACTTAACTTAGTTAATCTCTCCCACCACCACCCAGCGGCAAGACCTGCTAATCACGTTAGCACTTTATAAATGTGTGTGTGTGTGTGTGTGTGTGTAAATGTAGATGAGATAGCAGTGGCAGACCAGGATGGGGAGGAGTCTGTTTCCAGTCAGAAAATGACCCTGTGGCTGCAGGGCCTGTTCCTATTCGCTGTAGTGTGGACAGTGGGCGGGACCATTAATGGAGACAGCAGGAAGAAGTTTGATGTTTATTACAGACAGCTGCTCACAGGTACGATGGAGGAACATCCCAGACCCCAGAGCATCAAACTTACTAAAAGCAGCGTCTTTCCTGAGAGAGGTACACACACACACACACATTACACACACACACACACATTACACACATACACTTAAAAATTATGAGTTTCTTTGATTTTACCAAATTGAAAACCTCTGGAATACAAACCATCAAACCACCAAACTGAACTGCTTGAATTTTTACACCAGGAGTAAAGCAGCATAAAGTTATCCAAAAGCAGTGTGTAAGACTGGTGGAGGAGAACATGATGCAAAGATACATAGAAAAAAACCACCAGGATTATTCCACCAAATATTGATTATTTCTGAACTCTTAAAACTTTATGAATATGAACTTGTTGTTTTCTTTGCATTATTTGAGGTCTGAAAGCTCTGCATCTTTTTTGTTATTTCAGACATTTCTCATTTTCTGTAAATAAATGCTCTAAATGAGAATATTAAAAAAAAATATGTGTATAGAAGTGTGTGTAATGTGCTGTGCTAAGCAGTGATGTGTGATACTGTTGTGTGTGTGTGTGTCTCCCCCTGCAGGCTTGGTGTATGATTACTTCTTCCATAAGCAGGGATCAGGACAGTGGAGCACCTGGACCGACTCAGTTACTAAAGAGGAGAGCACTATACCTGCTGGAGCTAACGTTAGTCTACACACACACACACACACACACACACACACAAGAGATACATGAAGCACATGGAGCAGATAGAACACTCGGACTCACTCTGACCGTATTCCACTTACTTATTTATTAGTTCATATATGAGCTAATGCAGCACTAAAGCACATTTATGGCATTTATTACAGAAATAAATACAATTAAATAAAGGAGTTGGTCCAGAGTCTCCGCACACTTAGCTTAAGAGTCTCTTAAAGGGACAGTGTACACATTACTGAATACTGGCCATTACATATTTCCCCCCAGGCCATTTAAATGGTCATCCCCCCTCTATTGTGAGCATGTGTTCAATACCATGTATTTTCATACATCCATTGTATATACATTGATATTTTCGATGTCCACTGTCTCTTTAAGTTGTGTATTATAGAGTTTCTTCAGTTTATGTTATTTATTGTATGTTTTTAGCACCTTAAAGATTGCTGGTCAGTTTCGTTGTGTCTCCAATTTACACGGCCAATTACCCAACCCACTCATTAGAACTCTACCTACAGTTGTGGTCAAAAGTTTACATACACTTGTAAAAAAACATAATGTTATGGCTGTCTTGAGTTTTCAATAAGTTCTACAACTCTTATTTTTCTGTGATAGAGTGATCGGAACACATACATGTTTGTCACAAAAAACAGTCATAAAATTTGGTTCTTTCATAAATTTATTATGGGTCTGCTGAAAATGTCACCAAATCTGCTGGGTCAAAAATATACATACAGCAACAAAATTTGTCAATTTTGGTGATGTAGCGAGTTGTGTCAATCAAATTAGCTTCATGTCATGGCCTCTTCACTTCTTGTAAGTGATTCTGATTGACTACAGCTGTTGACTTCTCATGAGCCCATTTAAATAGGGCTCATTTGACCCAGTGATTAGACTCAGCTACAAAAGCTACAATGGGAAAGTCAAAGGAACTCAGTGTGGATCTGAAAAAGCGAATTATTGACTTGAACAAGTCAGGGAAGTCACTTGGAGCCATTTCAAAGCAGCTACAGGTCCCAAGAGCAACTGTGCAGACAATTATACGCAAGTATAAAGTGCATGGAACAGTTGTGTCACTGCCATGATCAGGAAGAAAACGCAAGCTATCACATGCTGCCGAGAGGAGATTGGTCAGGATGGTCAAGAGTCAACCAAGAATCACCAAGGAGGAGGATTACCTCCAAATTCTGCAGGAAAACTTAAAACCATCAGCCCGAAGGTTGGGTCTTGGGCGCAGTTGGGTGTTCCAACAAGACAATGACCCAAAACACACATCAAAAGTGGTAAAGGAATGGCTAAACCAGGCTAGAATTAAGGTTTTAGAATGGCCTTCCCAAAGTCCTGACTTAAACCCCATTGAGAACATGTGGACAGTGCTAAAGAAACGGGTTCATGCAAGAAAACCATCACATTTAGCTGAACTGCACCAATTCTGTCAAGAAGAGTGGTCAAACATTCGACCTGAAGCTTGCCAGGAGCTTGTGGATGGCTACCAAAAGCGCCTAGTTGCCGTGAAAATGGCCAAGGGACCAAATACTAATGTTGCTGTATGTATATTTTTGACCCAGCAGATTTGGTGACATTTTCAGCAGACCCATAATAAATTTATGAAAGAACCAAATTTTATGACTGTTTTTTGTGACAAACATGTATGTGTTCCGATCACTCTATCACAGAAAAATAAGAGTTGTAGAACTTATTGAAAACTCAAGACAGCCATAACATTATGTTTTTTTACAAGTGTATGTAAACTTTTGACCACAACTGTACATCAGCTCACAGACGCAGCCTTGTGCTGATCCACATCACCCTAGGAGTGATTAGAGGAAAGAAAGAGCGCCATCTACTGTACTGTACCCAACCAGAGAGAGCAAGACCAACCAACTGTGCTCTCTCGGGGCTCCGGCAGCTGATGGAAAGCTGCATGACATGGATTCGAACCAGTGCAGCACTTTAGCCCGCTGGACCACTCAAAGCCAAAATGTACCTTTATTTGGCAAGTGCACTTCACCAACAGCCATAACTGCCTTCTTCTCCCCTATAGTATCTTTCCCAGGCAGGTTTTTAAGCCGAGTCCAATGAGGGCCTGCTGGGGCAGACCGGGGCTGCACATTCTGGTGTGGTGCAGA
>NC_064413.1:56467500-56532500 GCF_023375975.1 Astyanax mexicanus | reverse complement strand
CGCGCATCTGCCGCGTCCTCAAGCAGGACAACGGCCACCTGCTGCTGGTGGGCATCGGCGGCTCCGGGCGGCAGAGCGCCACCAAGCTGGCCACCTTCATCAGCGACTACCAGCTGTTCCAGATCGAGCTGACCAAGAGCTACGGGACGTCCGACTGGAGGGACGACCTGAAGCGGGTGATGCTGAAGGCCGGAGCAGAGGGAAAGAGGACCACCTTCCTGTTCAGCGACGGACAGATCAAAGACGAGGCGTTCGTGGAGGACATCAACATGCTGCTGAACACCGGAGACGTCCCCAACATCTTCCCCGCCGACGAGCGCGCCGACATCATCGAGAAGATGCAGAGCGTCGCCCGCGTGGAGGGGAGGAAGATAGACGCCACGCCGCTGAGCATGTACAACTTCTTCATCGACAGAGTCAGAGCCAACCTCCATATCGTACTGGGTACATTATATATATATAAATATTTATACATACAGGATACACTAGTGCCAAAATCTCTAAAAATGAGTATATCATTGAAAAGTTTAAACTTTATTTCAGTAAATTCAGTTGAAAATGTAAAACTGTCCACTGAAAAACACTTATCTCTAAAACAGCAACTTTACAGGAGAGAGAAAAAACCTTGTAAACTTTCAATGGAAGTCAATGTAAAAAGAGTTTATTCAAGGTCATTTGGAATAGTTTCCATTGGTTTATGTATAAAGAAATTTTGGCACAGTTGATAAATAAAGTTCAACTTATATAGCGCTTTTCTAAAAACACAAGGACGTTTTACAATTAACACGTTTTACACACAAGCACATTACACATCAACACTCATCCACACACCGGAGAGAAGCGGCAGCCAATAGCGCACAGCGTACTCTCAACCAGAAACATCCATCCACCTGGTGGAGGACTGCAGCCAGCACTACAGCATTTACCCAGAACAGAGTACAGAGATCAATTGTCTGGGTAATTTAAAATATCCAATTTACCTATGGAGCTAAATTAGTGCCAAAACTACGCAAATAAAGAAAACATATTCTGTAAATATGATACTACTTGCAAACAAACACAACGCGTTTTACAAATACAAAACTCGACTCTCTAACACACACGGTGTGTTTTACAAACACAAAACCTGATGGTTGTAAATATATATGTAAACTTCAAATAAATACACAGCTGTTGTCTAATACATTGCTCTTTACAAACAAATATAACAGGTTTTACAAATGCAAAAAGCAATAAATAACAAGTAGAACATGATTTTCAAACATTACCGTGTCATGATTCACGAACACGCACAGCCCATTTGTAAATCACGTGACTTTTGGCACAGTTTTAGCAGAGTCGCAAACTCGTGTTGAGATTTTCTCACAAATACACCCAACCCTCGTACAAATGCATCGCCCCAGAACAGCAGGTGGCGCTGTGGGACACTTTACGAGAGGTGGCTGCACAGCAAAGCAAGCTCTCCTATCCAGCGCTCCCCAGCATTAATTTACACTGATTAAGGTGTTTAATACACCTTTAATAATCACAACTCTACCATTTTATACCCGATTTACACACGGTTTGGTTTGTTACAAACAGCAGAGATGTAATTATGATATAGGACGCTGTTACACATCACAAATATGAGCTTTCATGCTGAAATACTTTGTATTATGCTCTTTAAAAAAGAAAGAAAAAAATATTAATTGGTGTTTAAATTATATAGATAGATAGATAGATAGATAGATAGATAGATAGATAGATAGATAGAGCATAATACAAAGTATTTCAGCATATTGTCAGTAAATTTGCAGCATTTATTTGCAGAAAATGAGAAATGGCTGAAATAACAAAAAAGATGCAAAGCTATTGGACCTCAAATCTATCTATCTATCTATCTATCTATATTACAATTTAAACATCAATTAATATTATTTTCTTTCTTTTTTAAAGAGCATAATACAAAGTATTTCAGCATGAAAGCTCATATTTGTGATGTGTAACAGCGTCCTATATCATAATTACATCTCTGCTGTTTGTAACAAACCAAACCGTGTGTAAATCGGGTATAAAATGGTAGAGTTGTGATTATTAAAGATGTATTAAACACCTTAATCAGTGTAAATTAATGCTCTGGGGAGCGCTGGATAGGAGAGCTTGCTTTGCTGTGCAGCCACCTCTCGTAAAGTGTCCCACAGCGCCACCTGCTGTTCTGGGGCGATGCATTTGTAAGAGGGTTGGGTGCATTTGTGAGAAAATCTCAACACGAGTTTGCGACTCTGCTAAAACTGTGCCAAAAGTCACGTGATTTACAAATGGGCTGTGCGTGTTCGTGAGTCATGACACGGTAATGTTTGAAAATAATGTTTTACTTGTTTTATTTATTGCTTTTTGCATTTGTAAAACGTGTTATATTTGTTTGTAAAGAGCAATGTATTAGACAACAGCTGTGTATTTATTTGAAGTTTACATATATATTTACAACCATCAGGTTTTGTGTTTGTAAAACACACCGTGTGTGTTAGATAGTGGAGTTTTGTATTTGTAAAACGCGTTGTGTTTGTTTGCAAGTAGTATCATATTTACAGAATACGTTTTCTTTATTTGCGTAGTTTTGGCACTAATTTAGCTCCATATTTACCTGATCTCCGTGTTTTTGGACTGTGGGAGGAATCCCACACAGACATGGGGAGAACATTGAAACTCCACCCAGATAGGGACTTGAACCCAAGACCCCAGTGCTGGGAGGTGAACGTGCTAACCACTGAGCCACCGTGCCACCCATAACAAGGACATTTTGAAACATTTTTTTTCTATTCAAATTATGTAGTAACCTTAAAATCGACAAAAATGGAGATAAGTGTTTTTCATTGGACAGCGACGATACATTATATAGATGTATTAAACAAAGAGTGATCTATTTTAAGTGTTTATTTCTTTTATTGTTAATGATTATGGTTTACAGCCAATGAAAACCCAAAAATCAGAGTCTCAGAAAATTAGAATATTATATAATAAGACCAATTGGTACAATTGGCAGTGTGGGCAGTGTGCCAAGTCCTGCTGGAAAATGAAATCCTCATCTCTTACATTTTACAAAAATAATCTTACAGCACTTCATTCTTCCCTCCGCTCTGATAACTTTTATGGAGGTGTGGATTTCATTTTCCAGCAGGACTTGGCACACTGCCCACACTGACAAAAGTACCAATTGGTCTTATATAATATTGAACTGCAGATGGTAATACTAAAACTATTGCAAAAACACTTCTGAAGGAGGCAGGTCTCTCTCTGTGTGTGTGTGTGTGTGTGTGTGTGTGTGTGTGTGTGTGTGTGTGTGTTCACAGCGATGAGTCCGATCGGGGACTCGTTCAGGAATCGTCTCCGGATGTTCCCGTCTCTGATTAACTGCTGCACCATCGACTGGTTCCAGGCCTGGCCCACCGACGCTCTGGAGATGGTGGCCAACAAGTTCCTGGAGGAGGTGGAGCTGGAGGATCACCTCAGATCAGAGTGAGAACCTCAGCTATTAAAGATACACACCATGGAGTAAACCCTGTAATAGAGGTCTACACTCCCACTGCACATCTGGCTGGAATCAGTGCTTAAATCTTGATTAATGAGTTCAGCACTGAAAATAACTCAAAGAAATGTCATTCTAAAATGAACTTCATGAGTAAAACAGACACACGGCTGGAACTCAAGCAAAACTGCAAAGAAAAAGACACAAAAAGCCTCAATATATTACTAATAAATATCAGAGCAGAGGATGGACAGACACACACACACAAACCCCAAAGAATCAATTTCAGTATATCCAATTCACCTGACAGCATGTGTTTGGACTGTGGTAAGAAATGAGACTATTTTACTGTTTTAATAATTACGTAAGTAAATTTACAGCAGCAAATTAAACAAATTTATGGTGGGAGCGCGCAGAAACAGGACTAAAACACGCAGGAGCAGATTTAAAAAAGCAGTCCCTCTGCAGACCTCTACCCTGTAATCTAGCTGAACATGCTGCATGTATCGATTTGGGTGCTTTTCTCTGTTTATGTTGGTTTTACCTTAATTCCAATTTAAAAACCTGGTATCCCTAGTGGCTCACCATCTGCTCTGTTTGTTCAGCTGTCTGTTGTTAAGTAGCGAGAATCGCAATGCATTTTGGGACACATTTAGCTCATGTGGTATGCAGCAATGTTCACTATGAATCATGATACATTATGGGAGTTTATAGTGCCCTCAAAATCATGTTCAAATTTCGCTGCAAGATTCGGATGGTCGACGTTCTCAATACATCCTTCTAAACCTCCTATCTAATAATGGTTTGGACCTTCAGTCAAGGTGCACCAGACTATAAGACGCATTAAGAGACACTAGTTAGGATGCCTACTTTGAAGTGAGCAAGGGTGTCACTATGCTTCCCTTCTAAATAAAACTGTAAATCTTTAAAAAAAAAAAACATTTTATTTTAAAGTGAATCGAGTGCTGGATGTTAATTCACACAGATTTTCTCCTGTTTATTTGGGTAAGGGAAAGAACCGCTTCCCAAATAAGGGTGAGTTCTTGGTGAAGTTTCTCCAGCACTAAGGCTAGGTGCAGCAGCATTAGCATTAGCCGCTAAGGACAGCGCTCTCTCTCTCTCTCTCTCTGTGTCTCTCAGGGTGGTGGAGATGTGTAAGGTGTTTCAGGAGAGTGCTCAGAAGCTGTCGGAGCGTTATTACTCTCAGCTGCGCAGGTATAACTACGTCACCCCCACCTCCTACCTGGAGCTGATCCTCACCTACAAAACCCTGCTCACCTCCAAACGCGCCGAGATCCACACCTTCAGGAGCCGCTACCTGATCGGCCTGGAGAAACTGCACTTCGCTGCTTCTCAGGTGAGACGCCTGAACGCTGATCCAGACGCAGGACGATGCAGGACAGTACCTGATCGCTGACACCTAACCTCTCAGCCAATCAGCATCAAACAGGTTCATTGTTTAATAACATTGTGTGTGGTATGTTCAGGTAGCAGTGATGCAGAAGGAGCTGACGGCTCTGCAGCCGGAGTTGATCAGAACCTCCTCTGAGACGGATGAGATGATGCTGCAGATTGAGAGAGAGACGGTGGAGGTGGACGCTAAGAAAGAACTCGTCGCTGCTGATGAGAAAGTAGCCAATGAGGCGGCAGCAGCTGCTAAAGCTATTAAGGTACCTGGAAACACTCTTACCGCATATGTGAACACAGGCCTGGTAACAATGAGTGGTTGATTGGTTGGTTGATTGATTATTTGATTGGTTGGTTGATTATTGATTGGTCGATTGATTGGTTATTTGGTTGGTTGATTAGTTTATTGATTCAATTGATTGATTTATTGATTGGTTGGTTGGTTGATTGGTTGGTTGATTGAGTGATTGATTGGTTGATTGATTGAGTGGTTGATTGATTGAGTGGTTGATGGGTTGGTTGAGTGGTTGATTGGTTGGTTGATTAAGGGGGTGATTGGTTGGTTGGTTGAGTGGTTCATTGATTGCTTGATTTGATTGCTCGATTGATTGGATTGATTGATTGGATGCTTGATTGATTGATTTGCTAATTGATTGGTTAATTGGTTGAGAGGTTGATTGAGTGGTTTGTTGATTAGTTGATTATTTGATTAATTGATTGGTTGATTGGTTGGTTGAATAATTGATCGATTGATTGGTTGGTTAGTTGATTGGTTGATCGGTTTATAGATTATTTGATTGATTGGTTGGTTGCTTCATTGAGTGGTTGATTGGTTAGTTGGATGGATGGTTGATTGGTTTGTTGGTTGGTTGGTTCATTGCTTGATTGATTGATTGGTTGATTGCTTAATTAATTGATTAATGAATTTGCTGATTGATTGGCAGGACGAGTGTGAGGGGGATCTTGCGGAGGCGATGCCAGCGCTGGAAGCTGCACTCTCAGCTCTGGACACACTGAAACCAGCCGACATCACAGTGGTGAAATCCATGCAGAATCCTCCCGGACCCGTCAAACTGGTGATGGAGTCCATCTGTGTGATGAAGGGCATCCAGCCCGAGAGGAAACCGGACCCCGGGGGCTCGGGTGAGAGACAGCAACACACAGTTCTCTAGTTATACGAAATGATTTAGGTAGTTTTACAAAAAAAAAAGAATTATAATATTTCGATATAAGATTGATTAATTGTTACATCACTAGTCAGCACTGAAACAGTGATGCTAGATCAGCGGCAGTTGGAAAGGAGGCGGAGTCAGACTTTGCATGTATTGGAAGAAGGGCGTGCTAATCTTTACCGTCCTAGTGATGAGGGGGAGTCCTTTAGATTTGGTTGACAAAAAATGACCCAGAGGTCTGAAAGTGTTTTCGTTTGTTTTTACACAGGTAAGATGATTGAAGATTACTGGGGTCCTTCTAAGAAGCTTCTAGGAGACATGAAGTTCCTTTCCAGTCTAAAAACCTTTGATAAGGACAATATTCCAGCCGCCAACATCAAGAAGATCCGCGACAAGTTCATCGAGCACCCGGAGTTCAAGCCGTCGCTCATTAAAAACGTCTCGTCCGCCTGTGAGGGGCTCTGTAAATGGGTCCGAGCCATGGAGGTGTACGAGCGCGTGGCGAAGGTGGTGGCCCCGAAGAAGGAGAGCCTGAAGGAGGCGGAGAAGGAGGAGGCGGTGCAGATGCAGAAGCTGGAGGTGAAGCGAGGCGAACTGAAAGAAGTCCAGGACCGACTGCAGTCCCTCAATGATAGTCTCTCAGCCATGATCCAGAAGAAGAAGGACCTGGAGGACAACATCCAGCTGTGCTCCCAGAAGCTGATCCGAGCGGAGAAGCTGATTGGTGGGCTCGGAGGTGAGAAGGACAGGTGGACGGAGGCGGCCAGGCTGCTGGGAATCAGGTACACCAACCTGACGGGAGACGTCCTGCTGTCCTCGGGCACCGTGTCCTACCTGGGGGCGTTCACCGTGGATTTCAGGGTGGAGTGCCAGCGGGCGTGGCACGAGCTCTGCAAGCAGAAGAAGGTACCCTGCTCTGATGACTTCACTCTCAGCACCACCCTCGGGAACCCGGTGCTGATCCGGGCGTGGCAGATCGCTGGGTTACCTGTGGACTCCTTCTCCACCGACAATGGCATCATCGTCTCCAACTCTCGACGCTGGCCTCTTATAATTGACCCACAGGTAGGGTTTTAAATGGGGTTCTTCTGGGATTTGAGTGGACCACACTACCTGCCAGTGAGCTACTGCGGTTCAATTCCTGCTCTGGGTGACTGGGCAAGACTTTGCGCAAGACTCCTAACTCCACTACACTACACTGGCCCAACTCTGTAAAATAGAAATAACCTTGTAAGTTTTTCTGGATAAGAGCATCAGATAAATTCTGTAAATCTTAAATCTTAAATCTGGAACATCAATCTAAGGCACTGTCACCATAATCTGAAGATCGCTGGTTCGAATCCCAGATTATGTTAGTTGAAATCAGCATCCGAGAGTCAGAGAGAGCACAGTTGACCATGCTCTAGGTGAAAGATTGTAGGAATTACAGGGCATGTCATGATACAGTAATATCACGATATGTAACGGTAAAAATGATATCTCGGTACTGTGATTCAGCAAAACTCAATATCACAGGACAGTTATCTACAATACTTTAGAGCACCTGTGTTACTGAAGAGGATAAAATACTCCTAAATATCAAATACCAAGAATTACGGATTTATTGGTGTCAGTTTAACAATCAATATTTTTCACAGCAGGTTTATTAACCCTGTTCATTAAATTATAGCTCCACCATGTGGAGTAATGAAGTAGTAACTTTAGTAATGTGGGCTGCAAGCATAAAACATCTGGCCTGTGAGGTTATTTGAACTATAATTAACAATAATGAAAAAAAAAAAAATAAATAAAATGCTCTTCTGGTGAGCTTTTGTTTACACACCTCCCCTGTCTTTCTCTCTCTCTGTCGTGCTCGGTGTGACTTTAGTTTTAGTTTCCACCCATTCTTGTTTTTTCACCCGTTCTCGGGCTCCCTATCTCCTTATAAGGGCGTTTTTTTCCCGGCCGTGTCCCAATTCATTAGCCGGGGCAGCGGTAGTGTATTGGAGCGGGACCCTGACGACACGGGTTTGATCCCGCGTGAGGAGCAGTGTGTGTTTTTTAAATTTTATATTCCTTTCTTCTTGGGTTTACCTGCTTTGAGACCAACTGTTCTGCAATTGGGTTCAACAACCCTCTGGGCTGGAGAGTTACTAGTCTGTAGCAGCACTCCATCCCATTACACTTCATTTTTCAAAACAGATTTTTTTTGTGGCCACGTAATGTAATGGCTTGGAAAGTATCTGGCCCTTGGTCAAACTTAATTGCAGACCCCTGTAATAGAGTCTTTAGGGAGTTTAGAGCATCTATGTTTCAATATTAATATCCATATTTGATGAACAATGCGATATTTTGCTATATCAATATTTTGTTGTACCCCATTAGTGTTATTTGTTGAGTTAAGACATGGTAAAATTCCAATTTGAGCATCCAGACCAGGACTCATCTTAACTTCTCAAATCTGATTATAATTAATTGCATTTTAAACCAGATTTAGTTTGAATTATCTAAGCCTGAACCTTCCCTCCACAGGGTCAAGCCAACAAGTGGATCAAGAACATGGAGAAAGCCAACAAGCTGTCCGTCATCAAGCTCTCCAACAGCAACTACGTCCGTACCCTGGAGAACGCCATCCAGTTCGGAACGCCGGTTCTTCTGGAGAACGTCGGCGAGGAGCTGGATGCCGTTCTGGAGCCGGTTCTCCTGAAGCAGACCTTCAAACAGCAGGGCGTGGAGTACATGAAGCTGGGCGAGAACATCATAGAGTATTCCAAAGACTTCCGCTTCTACATGACCACTGGCCTGAGGAACCCTCACTACCTGCCGGAGGTGGCGGTGAAGGTATGTCTGCTGAACTTCATGATCACCCCGCTGGGTCTGCAGGACCAGCTGCTCGGGATCGTCGCCGCCAAGGAGAAGCCGGAACTGGAGGAGAAGAAGAACCAGCTGATCCTGGAGAGCGCCGCCAACAACAAGCAGCTGAAGGAGATCGAGGACAAGATCCTGGAGGTGCTGTCCTCGTCTCAGGGGAACATCCTGGAAGACGAGACCGCAATCAAAGTCCTGTCCTCCTCTAAAGTCCTGTCGGAGGAGATCTCTGAGAAGCAGAAGGTGGCGAGTCTGACGGAGCAGGAGATTGACGAGACGCGGATGGGGTACCGACCCGTAGCCGAGCACTCCTCCATCCTGTTCTTCTGCATATCAGACCTGGCCAACATCGAGCCCATGTACCAGTACTCTCTCACCTGGTTCATCAACCTGTACCTGCAGTCCATCGCCCAGAGCCCGCCCAGCGAGCACCTGCCCACCCGCATCTCCAGCGTCCTGCAGCACTTCACCGTCAGCGTCTACAGGAACGTCTGCCGCTCGCTGTTCGAGAAGGACAAGCTGCTGTTCTCGCTGCTCCTCACCGTCGGCATCATGCAGGGCAAAGGTCAGGTCAACGACCTCGTCTGGCGCTTCCTGCTGACGGGGGGCGTCGCCCTCGAAAATCCGCACCCAAACCCCGCCCCCGAGTGGCTGTCGGACAAGGCGTGGGCCGAGGTGAAGTAACTGCATTTACTTTAGTGCACGGTAGCTTATTGTTACTTTTGGGAATATAATAATAATATTTATTTATCTACAGTTAGGCCTATATATTATATTTGGACAGTGCCATCACAACTGAAATGTAATTAAAGTGTACACATTCAGGTTTAATTTAAGGGGTTTAACATATAAAATAGTCTATAAAGTGTTAAAGAAATACAACCATTTATCAAAGCTTTCTCATTTCAGTGGCTCAAATGAACTTTACCATAAATAAAATTATAATTTTTAACATGTTGTTAAGAATTGTTTGTAGATTGCCTGAAGTCTAGAATTCATAAAAACATGACCACAAACACACTGTTTCCTCTTTTATTATTGCAAAGTGGTTGTAATTTCTAAACACTTCATAGAATATTATTGTTCAGACCCTGAATTCAATCTTTATTATGTCCACACACTGAATCTCATTTGTTTTATTTCAAATTTATTGTGGTGGCATGCAGAGCCCAAATCATGAACACTGTGTCACTGTTCAAATATCTACCTGTCAACCCACCTACCTACATATCTGTCTACCTACATACCTACCTACCTACCTATATACCTACCTATCTACTTATCTACCTACCAACCTACCTACTGACCTACCTACCTATATACCTACCTACCTACTTATCTACCTACCTACCGACCTACCTACCTACCTACCTACTCACCTACCTATCTACTTATCTACCTACCAACCTACCTACTGACCTATCTACCCACCTATATACCTACCTACCTACTTATCTACCTACCTACCTACCTACCTACTGACCAATCTACCTATATACCTACCTACTTTTCTACCTACCTACCTACCTACTGACCTACCTACCTATCTACCTACCTATATACCTACCTACCTACTTATCTACCTACCTACTGACCTATCTACCTACCTACCTACTTATCTACCTACCTACCTACCTACTGACCTACCTACCTATGTACCTACCTATATACCTACCTATCTACCTACCTATATACCTACCTACCTATTTATCTACCTACCTACCTACTTATCTACCAACCAACCTATCTACCAACCTACCTATATACCTACCTACCTACTTATCTACCTACCTACTGACCTACCTACCTATGTACCTACCTACCTACCTACTTATCTACCTACCTACCTACTTACCCAACTACCAACCTACCTATATACCTACCTACTGATAGGGCTGAACGATTAATCGCATTTGCGATAATCTCGCGATATTTTAAATATCGATTCTCTAACCGCACTGGCTGCGATTTGACTGGTCACGTGACTTGGGAGCGAGCCAAGCCGAGGACGAGCGGAGCATACCCGAGCAGAAGGCAGGGAGGTGGAGAAGTGAAGCCAACACAGCGCACTTTAGGGCGTTTTCACACCAGCACTATTTGGTCCGGTTAAAACGAACTCTGGTCCGTTTGTAACTTTAGTGCGGTTCCATTGAGCAGGTGGAAAACAGTAATCGCACTGGGGTGCGGATCAAAAGAACCGGACCGAGACCAGCTAGAGGAGGTGGTCTCGGTCCGGTACCAAACGAACTCTGGAGCGGTTCGCTTGTGGTGAGAACGTGATCCGGTCTCGTTTGGATCCAGCTATTAAATATAAGCCATTTATTTGAGCTAAACTGCTGATAAAGCAAGCACAGTTTAAACTGATATATTAGCCAGATAACGCTAATTACCACAGCTGTGAACAAACACTGTGTCCATGCTCGCGCTGCATTCACTGCTCTGTTTATTATGTATAAATCTGCGCTGCATTCACTGCTCACAGCCGCGTGACTCTGTTTATTATGTATAAATCTGCGCTGCATTCACTGCTCACAGCCGCGTGACTCTGTTTATTATGTATAAATCTGCGCTGTATGCAGAAACACTGTGTTTGAAAGTGCAGCGTTTCAGTGTTCAGTGTTAAAGCACAGATATTTGCGCTGGAACACAAAATCTTCTCGCTGTATTTACTTGTTTCGTATATTTATATTTAATGTACTCCCGTGTCAGACAGCTCTGACCAATCAGAGGACACAGGCTGCTCGCGTGGTTTATTGATGCAGTTTTGGTGCGTTTACATTTATGCCTGTGGGAAACCAGACCGAACAGAGCGAGAAAACGCCCCAAGTAAACAAACTCATTAGAAACGAACTACAGGTGTGAAAACGCCCTTGTTGCACAATGGCTTCAGGCTCGAAGGAACACATCAGTTGTGTAGAATTACTTTGGCTTTAAAAAAGAAGATGCTGCTCAACGTCAGGTACTGTGCTAAACGTGCCTTGCTACTGTTGCTAAGACGTGAGGTAACACTACAAACCTTTTTCAGCGTTTAAAAAAACATCACAAAGCCTTGTGTGGTATTTGCAAGGCTAAAATGCCAACGACCAGTGCTGCATCTTCAAATACAGAAAATAACGAGTTGGTTAAAGCAGATTCTCTTTATGTTTTTTGCACTTTAATTTTTCATGATGTTACTAGCTGGAGAGCAGTAAGTTAAATTTTGTATATCTATTGTTTTTCCTAATTAAAAAAAAAAAGGTGAAAAGGAAAAGCTATTTATCTATTTATTTTTCTATAAAAAAAACAAATGGTGAAAAGGAAAAGCATAGATTTTTTTGCTTTATTGTTATCTGTGCTTTAAGTAAATCTGACATTGTTTATTATTAAACAGACTGATTTATTGCTTCTGTTGTTGAAAAATACTTGAGAAGACAAAAATAATCGCATTTTAAATCGCAATCGCAATTTATAGATAAAAAATTGCAATTAGATTATTTTCCTAAATCGTTCAGCCCTACCTACTGACCTACATACCTATATACCTACCTTTTTACGGATGTACCTACCTATATACCTACCTATCTACTTATCTACCTACCAACCTACCTACCTACCTATATACCTACCTATCATCCACCTACCTACTGACCTTCTTACTTATATACCTACCTATATACCTAGCTGTCTACCTACCTACTGACCTACTTACTTATATACCCACCTATCTGCTGATCTACCTTACCTACCTCAAAACAGGTTAAGAACTTTGGGACACATTATTTTACCTCTAATTTTAAATAACTAATCTAAGCTCACACCCTGATCTTCACTCTTTACCTGGTGGTCTCAGGTGGTCCGAGCCTCGAAGCTGGCAGGTCTGGAGGGTCTGTTTGAGCATGTGCAGCAGAGCGTCTCTCAGTGGAAGGAGATTTATGACTCGGGTCGTCCTCACGAGGAGCAGTTCCCGGGGAGATGGAGCAGTCTGGTGGGTATGGAGCGCATGGTGGTGCTGCGCTGCTTCAGGCCTGATAAGCTGGTTCCCGCTGTGCAGCAGTTCATCACGGAGAACATGGGCCGAACCTACATCGAACCCCCGACCTTCGACCTGACGGGAAGCTACAGAGACTCCAGCTGCTGCTCACCACTCGTCTTCATACTGTCCTCCGGATCAGACCCCACCGCAGGTCAGTGTGTGTGTACCGAGCACTTAAAAATGATGGGTTTCTTTAATTTTACCAAATTGAAAACCTCAAGCCATCAAACCACCAAACTGAACTGCTTAAATTTTTGCACCAGGAGTAAAGCAGCATAAAGTTATCCAAAAGCAGTGTGTAAGACTGGTGGAGGAGAACATGATGCCAAGATGCATGAAAAAAACTGTGATTAAAAACCACCAGGATTATTCCACCAAATATTGATTATTTCTGAACTCTTAAAACTTTATGAATATGAACTTGTTTTCTTTGCATTATTTGAGGTCTGAAAGTTCTGCATGTTTTTTGTTATTTCAGCCATTTCTCATTTTCTGCAAATAAATGCTCTAAATGAGAATATTTTTATTTGGAATTTGGGAGAAATGTTGTCTGTAGTTTATAGAATAAAACAACAATGTTCATTTTACTCAAACATAAACCTATAAATAGTAAAATCAGAGAAACTGATTCAGAAACTGGAGTGCTCTCTTCATATTTTACTGAGCTGTATATTAAGCAGATGAAGCATGGAATATATTGAGGTATATTCTGTCTGGTAAAGGAAAGTTTCTGGTTTGAGATTATATATATTTCTGTTCTCAGGGCTGCTGAAGTTTGCGGATGATCTGGGTATGGGGGGAGGAAGGACCCAGACGATTTCTCTGGGTCAGGGTCAGGGTCCGATCGCCGCCCGCATGATCGAGACGGCGCTGAGGGACGGGACGTGGGTGGTCCTGCAGAACTGTCACCTAGCAACCAGCTGGATGCCAACGCTGGAGAAAATCTGCGAGGAGACCATCACACCTGAGAACACACACCCCGACTTCAGGTGAGAAAACACACACACTCCATACAGATTCAGCCAGAAGCCGCCGGTCACCATCATTACCGTTCACTGCGCTGTCCACTGTGGGCGGTAATGCCTTTCTTTGGTCATTTTTCTTTTGACCTTGTCTCGAGAATCCTGGCCAGTGTTCTGTCTCACTCACAAGATAACACCTCACAACTTATACACCGGTGTGTGTGTGTTCCCAAGCATTTCCCTGAGGAAACACTTCATGCCTTTCTATAACTTTTGGATTTTAGAATCATTGGCAATTACTGTTCAATCAGGACTAAAAGTGTGTTTAATGAGGCTTTTATTATTATCACACTCTCTCTCTTCTCTTTCTCTCTCTGTCTTTCTCTTCTTTCTCCCTCCCTTTCTCTCTCTCACTCTTTCTCTTTGTCTTTCTCTCTTTCTCTTCCTTGCTGTCTCTCATTGTATATTTTTCTTTTCTCCATCTTTCCCCCCCCCCCTTTGTTTTTCTTTTTCTCTCTTCTCTTTTTTTCTTTTCTCTCTCTCCCTCCTTCTTTCTCTTCTATCTCCCTCTCTCTTCCCTCTCTCTCTTGCTTTTTTGTATTTCTGTCTGTCTCTCTCCCTTCTCTCTCTCTCTGTATCTCTCCCTCTCTCTCTCTCTGTGTATCTCTCTCTCTCTCTCTCTCTCTCTGTATCTCTCTCTCTCTGTATCTCTCTCTCTCTCTCTCTCTCTCTCTCTCTCTCTCTCTCTCTCTCTGTATCTCTCTCTCTCTGTATCTCTCTCTCTGTTTCTCTCTCTGTATCTCTCTCTCACCCTCTCTCTCTCTCTCTCTCTCTCTCTGTATCTCTCTCTCTCTCTGTATCTCTCTCTCTCTCTCTCTCTCTCTCTCTCTCTCTGTATCTCTCTCTCTGTATCTCTCCCTCTCTCTCTCTCTCTCTCTCTCTCTCTCTCTCTCTCTGTATCTCTCTCTCTCTGTATCTCTCTCTCTGTTTCTCTCTCTGTATCTCTCTCTCACCCTCTCTCTCTCTCTCTGTATCTCTCTCTCTCTCTGTATCTCTCTCTCTCTCTCTCTCTCTCTCTCTCTCTGTATCTCTCTCTCTGTATCTCTCCCTCTCTCTCTCTCTCTCTCTCTCTCTCTCTCTCTCTCAGGCTGTGGTTGACGAGTTACCCGTCGGACAGGTTTCCGGTCAGTATTCTGCAGAACGGAGTGAAGATGACGAACGAGCCGCCGAAGGGTCTGCGGGCGAATCTGCTGCGCTCGTACCTGAGCGACCCCATATCTGACCCCGCCTTCTTCACTGGCTCCTCCCAGCAGGAGGCGTGGCAGAAGCTCCTGTTCGGACTCTGCTTCTTCCACGCCCTCGTCCAGGAGAGGAGGACCTTCGGCCCGCTGGGTCAGAACACACACCTGCTCAACACCTGACTCTCAGACCACGCCCCCTGGTGTCCAGCTGCTTTACTGCGTGTGTGTGTGTGTGTGTGTGTGTGTGTGTCTGCAGGCTGGAACATCCCGTATGAGTTTAATGAGTCGGATCTGAGGATCAGCATGCGGCAGATCCAGATGTTCCTGGATGAATACGAGCAGATTCCTCTGGAGGCCCTGACCTACCTGACAGGTGAGCCCAGTCACTGTGTGTGTGTGTGTGTGTGTGTGTGTGTGTTAATTCTAGAGAGTGTGTGATCTCTCATCACTCGCTCAGTTGCGTAGTGTAAAACTACTGTAAAACACTAGCCAAGCCATCGCTGACTAATCGCCAACCAGTCACAGATGCCCAGCAAATATTTGGCATGCTAGATATCTGACTCAGTCAGCGACTGGGAGTCAGGAGCAGCAGCTACATACTGATCAGACATTTATAAACTCTGATTTTACGCATTCGCTTCATATGAACCCGTTCATCTTGGACTCATTTTAAGTGCGTATTCTCCTCTAAAGAGATTCTCTGGTATGGCGTCGCTAGTTCTTGTGCGTTTAATTCTGCCGTGTTCTCGTGATAAACATGTTTCCAGAGAGCTGGGAGTTTCCCAAAGCGATAAATTGTTTAATTTGTGACCTGTGTCTCTGATTAGTCCCATAGTGTGAAAGTCTCAAAAACTGAAGGACTCGCGATTACATCACAACCAGTCATGTAGTGTAAACAGAAAAACATCTGACGACTCAAAAAATGTGAAACTGACACAACTAAGGGTGTTTTCACACCTGTTTCTCTGGCCCATATCAGTTGATGAGTTTCTGTATTTGAAGTGTTTTTCCCTCAGTTTGGTTTATTTTCACACGTAGGGGAGTGTAATTATGGAGGCAGGGTGACGGATGATAAGGACCGCCGGCTGCTCATCTCCCTCCTCTCCACCTTCTACTGCCAGGAGCTCATCCAGCAGCACCAGTACAGAGTGTGTGAGGGAGGAGACACCTACTACATCCCCCCACACGGACCGTACGAGGTACACACACACACACACACACACACACACACACATACACACACATAAATTAAAAATAGATTAATATTTTACTATTAAGATAAGTACTATGTGTCTGTATTCCCCAGTATTAATAGCTAAAAAAATTCAGTTCCATTCAGTTCAATATTTTATTATCAGTTCAGTTCTTTCATCATAATTACTTTTCCTTTAAAGACGTAACTAAACTGGGCTACATCTAAAAGTTAAAGGAGCTAAAAAATGGCAGAGTTAGTTTGGGAGGGGCACTGGTGATGTATGGGTTTAGGGGCAGGGCAGGAGGGAGAGCTGATTGGCTGAGCTGCAGCAGCAGCAGTGTGTCTCTGATAGCGGTGAGACGCAGATGATTGGACAACAGCAGAGGGCAGTATTATTGCTTTAATGGCTGATTTGCATATTTTGAGTATCCATGAACCAAAGAACATGAAAACGTCATCCTCTTCTATAGCACAGTTAAACCTGAGAGGAGCTGCAGAGGCAGAAATTACCACAATAAAAGCGTTTTTTAAAGGTTAGGAAATGTTTATAAAAATATAAGCAGCTGGAAAACACTAATATTCTCCACCTTAAACTAAAAATCAAGGCAGCTGTAACCGCTTCACTGTTTAAGGTGGAAAGAAAATGTCAAATATGCTGGTGCTAAAGGCTGTGTCTGTGTGAATGTAGCAGCAGCATTTAAGGTGGAACTGACACTTCGAAGAACTCAGCTTAACAATGGACGAAACTACTTCACTTTTTAAGGTGGAATGGAAGAGTAAGGAACTTATAAAGTGTGTTAGTAAGCTTGGAGGAGTTCCAGACTGTATAAAACTATCAGTTTTCAGTGTTCACTTTTCAACAAAATATACAGCAAACAAGAGGCCCATTTTTCTTCTTTTTTAGAGCTACGTCGAGTACATCCGCAGTCTACCAATCACAGCAGAGCCCGGGGTCTACGGTCTCCACAGCAACGCTGACATCACCAAAGACAACCAGGAAACTAATCAGCTCTTAGATGGAGTATTGCTCACCTTACCCAGGCAGACAGGGGGAGGGGCCAAGTCACCTCAGGTAAGCAGGGGCAAGTGTGCTCGCGGTTCATTGGCTGAAATATAATTTATGTGTAGAGTGGATTGCTCCTCAGAGTCTGCTGTGTAAAAATATTTCTGGATCTGTCTGTATCTGTATACCCTGACTCCGCCCTCTCTTCCAGTCTGAGCAACCAGGCTAAACACAGAGAGCTACGGCTAATACTAAACCTGGAGAGATAAAGTTAAAGATAAACATGTATAACAAAAAATAAATACAGAAGCTAAGACTAAACCTAAAGCTAAACACAAAGAGCTAAAGTTATAGATAAACATGTATAACTAAAACTAAACACAGAAAGCTAAGGCTAAAACTAAAGCTTAACCTGGAGAGCTAATTTAAATCTTAACCTGGAAAGCTAAAGATGTACCTGGAGAACTAAAGTTAAAGTTAAACATATATAACTAAAGCTAAACACAGAGCTAAGCCTAAAACTAAAGCTAAACCTGGATGGCTAATGCTAAACTTGACTAGTTAAAGTTAAAGCTAAACCTGAAGAGCTAAAGCTAAACTCGACTAGCTAAAGTTAAAGCTAAACTTGACTAGCTAAAGATAAAGTTAAACATGTATAACTAAAGTTAAAGCTAAACCCGTAGAGCTAAAGTTAGTGCTAAACCTGGAGGGCTAAAATTAAAGGTATACTTTGAGAACTAAAGTTAAAGCTAAACCTAGAGGACTAAAGATGCACAAGGAGAGCTAATGCTAAACTTGACTAGTTAAAGTTAAAGCTAAACCCGAAGAACTAAAGTTAAAGATAAACATTTATGACTAAAGTTAGAGCTAAACCTGAAGAGCTAAAGTTGAAGATAAACATGTATAACTAAAGTTAAAGCTAAACCTAGAGAGCTACGGTTAAGACAAGCTTTATTGGATTCCATAGCTGACAGTCGTGCAAATGCACACACACAGCTCGTTCCAGTCAAAGGTAGTCATAGGTATTGTGTGTGTGTGTGTGTGTGTGTGTGTGTGTGCGTGTGTAGGAAGTGGTAGATGAGCTGGCGGAGGATATCATGGTGAAACTGCCGTGTGACTTTGATCTGGAGACGGTGATGATTAAATACCCAGTGATGTACCAGGAGTCCATGAACACCGTCCTCCGACAGGAACTCATCCGCTTCAACAGGTAACACACACACACACACACACTATACACACACTCTATACACACACACACACACTATACACACACTCTATACACACACACAGTCACAACAATAGACAAACACAGTCTGCTTAAACTAAAACCACACAAAACATTATATATTTGCATGGTTTTATTGAACACAGCATGTTAATATTCACAGTGAGGGTAAATAAAAGTATGTGAATCTTTGGATTTAATAACTGGTTGATCCTCCTTTAGCAGCAAAAACCTCAACCAATGGTTTCCTGTAGCTGCAGATCAGACCTGCAGAACGGTCAGGAGGAATTCTGGATCATTCCTCTTCACTAAACTGTTTCAGTTCAGCTATAATATTATGGGATATCTGGTGTGAATCTCTCTCTTGAGGTCATGATGCTGCAGCATCTCAGTTGGGTTCAGGAGGTCAGGACTCTCCAGAAGGAGTATTTATTTATTCTCTTCTGTTGAAGTCGTTCGGTTGTTGATTTACTTCTGTGTTTTGGGTCGTTGTTCTGTTGCATCATCCGTCCTCTGTTGAGCTTCAGTTGGAGGACAGATGCTCTTTAGTTTTCCTGTAAAATGTAAACTTGGATAAACTTGGGAATTCATTTTTCTGTTGATGACGGCAAAATCCGTCCAGACCCTGAAGCAGCAAAGCAAAGCAGCCCCAAACCATGATGCTCCCTCCACCATGTTTCACAGTTGAGATGAGGTTTTGATGATGGTGTGCTGTGCCTTTTTTCTCCTCACATAGCGTTGTGTGTTTTCCTTACAAACAACTCTATTCTGGTTTCACCTGTCCACAGTATATTTAGCCAGTAGTGCAGTAGTGGAACATCCAGGTGCTCTTTTACAAACTTCAAACGTGCAGTAATGTTTTTTTTGGACAGCAGTGTCTTCCTCCGTGGTGTCCTCCCATAAACTCCATTCTTGTTTTATGTTTTTCTTATTGTAGATTTGTTAACAAAAATGTTCCAGAGATTTCTGTTAGTCTTTAGCTGACACCTCATTGATCATTCTGCGCTGTGCTCTTACAGTCATCTTTACAGGACATGGTGATGGTGATAATGTATTGATTGATTGGTGTATAATTGATTAGTATTGATCTGCAGGTTGATGTGGGTGGTGATAATGTATTGATTGATTGGTGTATAATTGATTAGTATTGATCTGCAGGTTGACCCAGGTGGTGCGCAGCAGTCTGGTGAACATCAGGAAGGCTCTAAAGGGGCAGGTGGTGATGTCGGCTGAGCTGGAGGACGTGTTTAACAGCATGCTGGTGGGGAAAGTTCCGGCGCTGTGGGCGGCAAAGTCCTACCCCTCCCTCAAACCCCTCGGCAGCTACATCTCTGACCTGCTCGCCAGACTGCACTTCCTACAGGTGAACCACCGGCCAATCAGAGCTGCAGCACAAGTTAAACTAGCCTATCAAATGACTTCAAATTGTACCTAGACAGCAGTGTAAAGATAAAGGTCTCTGTATCTTAATTAAAAGGAAATTTCTATACTAATGCTGCCATGTAGGTAAACATCCCACATCTAGATATGAGTGTTTAGCTATGTTAGAATTAGCTGTTAGCATTTTTACCCAATAAAACAGAAAGCTAATAAAAGCTAATAATTTTAATGTACAGTAGCTGCGGTCCAATCTGAAGGGAGCTGCCCAACTAGGGAGCTGCCTTTGAAGGCAATGACTACCTAGGCAGCTCCCTTCAGATTGGACCGCAGCTATCATTTCACAAAAGTGAGTAAATTTTTGTACACATTAAATATATGACACTTCGATACAGTGTAAATTAGTCAGTGTACAGCTTTTTGAATGATGAATGGCTGGTGCTAAAAATGGGTCAGGGTTACTGTCTGTATCTGCATGCTAACACTGGCTAACACTGGCCAATCTCAATGCTAACACTGCTCCACCCTCTCTTTGAGTCTGAGCAACCTGGCTAAACACAGAAAGCTGAGGCTAAAACTAAAGCTAAACCTGGAGAGCTAAATGTAAATTTGGAGAACTAAAGTTAAAGCTAAACCTGGAAAGCTAAAGTTGAAGTTAAACAAACAGCTGTTACAAACATGGTTCTTCTATGGAACTGTTTAAAGAACCTTTTGTAGTACCTTTTAGTTACGAACAATAGTAGAAATGCACAATCTTTGTGTGTGTGTGTGTGTGTGTGTGTGTTAGGAGTGGATAGATAACGGACCCCCGGTCGTGTTCTGGCTCTCCGGGTTCTACTTCACCCAGTCTTTCCTCACCGGAGTTTCTCAGAACTTCGCCCGTAAATACACCATCCCCATCGACTACATCAGCTTCCAGTATCAGGTGTGTTTCTCCTGTTACAATACTGATTAATACAATACTAACTTTATTAAAACAGAATTAAATCCACATTAGACCACGTTCTATCCAATCTAAATCTAAATTTACAAAGGTAACACTACAACCACATACCCAGATCTTATATACCACCTCAGTTTCTGAATCAGTTTCTCTGATTTTGCTATTTATAGGTTTATATTTGAGTAAAATGAACATTGTTGTTTTATTCTATAAACTACAGACAACGTTTCTCCCAAATTCCAAATAAAAATATTCTCATTTAGAGCATTTATTTACAGAAAATGAGAAATGACTGAAATAACAAAAAAGATGCAGAGCTTTCAGACCTCAAATAATACAAAGAAAACAAGTTCATATTCATAAAGTTTTAAGAGTTCAGAAATCAATATTTGGTGGAATAACCCTGGTTGGTTTTTAATCACAGTTTTAATTCCTGCATCTTGGCATCATGTTCTCCTCCACCAGTCTTACACACTGCTTTTGGATAACTTTATGCTGCTTTACTCCTGGTGCAAAAATTCAAGCAGTTCAGTTTGGTGGTTTGATGGTTTGTGATCATCCATCTTCCTCCTGATTATATTCCAGAGGTTTTAATTTGGTAAAATTAAAGAAACTCATCATTATTAGGTGCTCTGTTGTTGTTGTTCAGGTTCTGCAGCAGGAGAGCAGTATGGGGGCGAGGCCTGAGGACGGGGCGTATGTACGGGGTCTGTTTCTGGAGGGGGCGCGGTGGGACCGGGAGCGGGGGGTCCTCGCCGAGTCCCTCCCCAAAATCCTGTTCGACCCCCTGCCCATCATCTGGCTCCAACCGGCCCAGAGCTCCGCCTCCCAGCAGCACAGCGTCTACCAGTGCCCAGTTTACAAAACCAGCGCCCGCCGCGGTACCCTATCAACCACCGGCCACTCCACCAACTACATCCTCACCATCCACCTGCCCTCAGACCAGCCCCACAAACACTGGATCAACCGCGGAGTCGCCTGCCTCTGCCAGCTCAACCACTGACCTCACTATACACACTATACACACTATACACACACACTATACACACACTATACACACACTATACACACACTATACACACACACTATACACACTATACACACACACTATACACACTATACACACACTATACACACTATACACACTATACACACACACACACTATACACACACACTATACACACTATACACACACACTATACACACACTATACACACACTATACACACTATACACACTCTATACACACTATACACACTCTATACACACTATACACACACACACACACACACTATACACACACACTATACACACACACTATACACACACTATACACACTATACACACACTATACACACACACTATACACACTATACACACTATACACACACACACACACACACACTATACACACACACACACACACACTATACACACTATACACACACACACACACACTATACACACTATACACACACACACACACACTATACACACACTAACACACACTATACACACACACACACTATATACACTATACACACTATACACACTATACACATACACACACACTATATACACAAACTAACACACACTATACACACACTACACACACACACTATACACACACTACACACACACACTATACACACACTATACACACTATACACACACTATACACACACACACTATACACACACACTATACACACACACACTATACACACTATACACACACTATACACACACACACACACACTATACACACACACTATACACACTATACACACACTAACACACACTATACACACACTACACACACACTATACACACACACTATACACACTATACACACACTATACACACACACACACACTATACACACACACACTATACACACTATACACACTATACACACACTAACACACACTATACACACACTATACACACTATACACACACTATACACACACACACACACTACACACACACACACTATACACACACTAACACACACTATACACACACTATACACACTATACACACACTATACACACACACACACACTATACACACACACACTATACACACTATACACACTATACACACACTAACACACTATACACACACACACTATATACACACACTAACACACACTATACACACACACTATACACACACACACTATATACACACACTAACACACACTACACACACACTATACACACTATACACACTATATACACACTATACACACACTATACACACTATACACACTATACACACACACACACTATACACACACACTATACACACTATACACACACACTATACACACACTATACACACACTATACACACTATACACACTATACACACACACTATACACACACTATACACACACACACTATACACACACACTATACACACTATACACACACTATACACACACACACTATACACACTATACACACACACTATACACACTATACACAGACTATACACACTATACACACACACACTATACACACTATACACACTATACACACACACTATACACACACTATACACACACTATACACACTATACACACACACTATACACACACTATACACACACTATACACACACACACTATACACACTATACACACACACTATACACACTATACACACACACTATACACACACTATACACACTATACACACACTATACACACACACACACTATACACACACTATACACACACACTATACACACTCTATACACACTATACACACACACACACACACTATACACACACACTATACACACACACTATACACACACTATACACACTATACACACACTATACACACACACTATACACACACACACACACACTATACACACACTATACACACACACACACACACACTATACACACACTATACACACTATACACACTATACACACACACACACACACACTATACACACACTAACACACACTATACACACACACACTATATACACTATACACACTATACACACTATACACATACACACACACTATATACACAAACTAACACACACTATACACACACTACACACACACACTATACACACACTACACACACACACTATACACACACACTATACACACTATACACACACTATACACACACACACTATACACACACACTATACACACACACTATACACACTATACACACACTATACACACACACACACACTATACACACACACTATACACACTATACACACACTAACACACACTATACACACACTACACACACACTATACACACACACTATACACACACACTATACACACTATACACACACTATACACACACTATACACACACACACACACTATACACACACACACTATACACACTATACACACTATACACACACTAACACACACTATACACACACTATACACACTATACACACACACACACACTATACACACACACACTTTACACACTATACACACACTAACACACACTATACACACACTACACACACACTATACACACACACTATACACACACACTATACACACTATACACACACTATACACACACACACACACTATACACACACACACTATACACACTATACACACTATACACACACTAACACACACTATACACACACTATACACACTATACACACACTATACACACACACACACACTATACACACACACACTATACACACTATACACACTATACACACACTAACACACACTATACACACACACACTATATACACACACTAACACACACTATACACACACACTATACACACACACACACTATATACACACACTAACACACACTACACACACACTATATACACACACACACTATACACACACTACACACACACACACTATACACACACACTATACACACTATACACACACACACTATACACACACTAACACACACTACACACACACTATACACACTATACACACTATATACACACACACACTATACACACACTACACACACACACACTATACACACACACTATACACACTATACACACACACACACTATACACACTACACACACACACTATACACACACACTATACACACACTACACACACACACACTATACACACTACACACACACACACACACTATACACACACTACACACACACACTATACACACTACACACACACACACACATTATACACACCACACACACACTATACACACACTATAGACACACTATACACACACTATACACACACACACACTATACACACTACACACACACACACACACACTATACACACACTATACACACACACTACACACACACACACTATACACACTACACACACACACACACACACACACTATACACACACTATACACACTATACACACACACTATACACACACTATACACACTATACACACACACACTATACACACTACACACACACACACACACACACTATACACACTATACACACTATACACACACACTATACACACACTATACACACTATACACACTATACACACACTATACACACTATATACACACACACTATACACACACTATACACACTATACACACTATACACACACTATACACACTATACACACACACATTATACACACACTATACACACTATACACACACACACTATACACACTACACACACTATACACACTATACACACTATACACACACACTATACACACACTATACACACTATACACACTATACACACACTATACACACACTATACACACTATACACACACACTATACACACTATACACACACACTATACACACTATACACACACACACTATACACACTACACACACACACACACACACACACTATACACACACACTATACACACACACTATACACACACACACACACACACACACACTATACACACACTATACACACTATACACACTCTACACACACACACACACTATACACACACACACACACTCAGGCACACTTTCTCACCCCCTGCCCATTCACTCTCTTACACAGTCACACACTTGTGCACACTCTTTCTCACACAGTTGCGCACACTCTCTCACACACACACACACACTCTCACACACTTGCGCACACTCTCACTCACACAGTGAAATATATGTGGTTAGACAGAGGTTTACAGGATCTTGTTTGCACATTATATATTAAAGTATCTGTTTACATGTTAAACTGATCTGTTAATAAACAGAAATATAAACTCCTCCCTCAAACACTTTTCCTTTTATATATTATATTATATTATATTATATTATACCAGCCAGTATAAAACTCCATAATCTAGAGCCGGGCTTCTTAATCTGGGGGTCATGATCACATTTTTCACACTAGGACAGATCTGAATAATCTAGATTAGTGATTACATTTACAATATACCTCAAGTGTATTAAAATTATGTAAAAAAAAAAACACACTTAAATCTACTTAAGTTTGCAGATGTTATACAAAAAAACACTCAAAAGCACAATCGAATGCTCTTATGTTGTATTTATATATAGATTAATTACAATTAAAATATACCTAAGTTGCCATAAGTTGTTTAAAAATAGTACATTTAGTATGTATTTATGTATGTAATAATTTTAATGCTAATGTTAAGTATACTTTTAAAAAATACACTTAAATGCACTTTTCTTTTACAAGGAAACTCACCTGTCTCAATCTCATCTTATATCCAGGTAACCAACAGGGTTCTAGAGCCTCTTTTACGTTTTATAATAAACTTGGCTAAATAAAATTGGCTTTATCTCAGCTGTAATTATCTGTACATACTGAGAACTGCAGAGTGAAAGGTTCAACAGTAAACACTGCTACATAAGAAAATGTTTTAATAAATTATTTAGATATTTGGTGATGATTTTACAGGAATGTCTTGCTTTATTTTATATTGGAGTTATGTTGAAGTTGTAGATCCGCTGTGGAGGAAACTGGACACTGAGTTGTTATAGAAATGACACGAGTTAAGCCGCACATTTATTATGTAGAAAAAATACATTTATTGGAAAAGACATACATAGTCATACATTAAGTGTTAATATAAAAGAAATACAGTTACAAGACATAACAGAGGATAGCTAACTAATTTTTAAGTAAAGCTAAACTAAGTAAACAAAACTGTAATTAATAAAATACTTTCTTTTAAAGTTAAACAAGTGCTGGATGTTAATCTACACAGTTTTCACTTCTGTTTATTTACAGTAAGATTAGTTTCCCGAATTTTTGCCAACACTAAGGCTGGAGCATTAGCATTAGCCGCTAACCGCTAGCACTTAGCGGCTAATGCCACCCAACAGCGTTACACTGAGAAACTCTTGGGTGTTCCAGTGAGTCAGGGTGATATTAGCTAGCGGTTTATCCCACGTAGCTTGTTTAAACAAGGTAAACACGCAGGCTACAGTCCGATATATACTTCAGTGGAGTGTCTTTACTGCTCCTTAATACCTGACTGATAGAATTCATACATAAGGAGCACCGGATTATAAGGAGCTCTGATGATTTTTGAGAAAATAAAAGAATTTGAAGTGCATCTTATAGTGCGAAAAATATTAATATTAATATAAATATTAATTTGTTTAAATTTCCCTCACACTTCCTAAAAAAAAAACAGCACAATCAGTTCTTATCAAAAATATATATTTCCAGGAAAAATGCAAAGAGAACTACCCAAAACCAGAATTGCAAATGTGCATATCAACAATATCACAGAATGTATTTCAACCTGCACTGCGAGAAGCTGGACGCCATTTAGTTCACACATTTCCCCATGCAGTTCATTAATTTCAGGATTATATTTGTAAACAGTGTAATGTTATGGTTAGAGAATACTGCATGATAAGCTCTAAACTGTACTAACTTAAATTCAGAGCTCAGTTCAGTGTATGTGGCCTTAAGAGTTAATTTATCAACTTCCCTGTGAAAAGCATACAGTCACAGCCCCTCCCCAGAACATACGTGTGAGAGGCGACTAGCCAAGTAATGAATTACATGTAATGTAAAAATATGTGAACAAAATTATAGCTCAAAACGTAACAGTAGATGTAGTTCCAGCTCTAATATTAATAAAGTATGCATATTATGTACTTGCACAATGCTCCAAAAAAAAAAAAAAATTAAATTATTTTGTTTATAACACTACTACTGTATTAATGTGTGTATGTGTAAGAATGCACATGTATATATATATATGTATATGTGTGTGTGTGTGTGTGTGTATGTAAGTGTATGTATTATTGTTTGACATAATTATCTTTTCTTATCATTTTGTATGTGATTTTAAGAGTAAAGTACTGTATATAAGCCCCTATGGGCTTTCCACTTTCCCTGCTTTTGTTCTCACTAATGTAATGTGCATCATAGTTTGCGTCCTTCTTTCACGTGTGCAAATAAAAAAAAAGGCAAATTACCAGATTTGGAGATATATCAGATTTCTGATATAATATGTAACTGTAAAGTTAGTTAGCATTTACAGTGCCTCTATCTTAGAGGCAGTTCTTCGTTTTGGTTGAAATTGTATATTGTAAATTTGGATTTAATCATTAATGTGTATCAGAACTTTGAGTTATATTTCTAGTATATGAATATTTGTAGCTTTTGCATTTGGACAATATAAAAATTTGAGAATGTAATTGCTTTAATGTGATGCAGTCTGATTGACCTCTGAGTTTATTATAGAAGCTTGATGTATAGAAGACAGCAGGAGCCTTGAGCCGTAATCTGTCATGTAACTTAATTTGGTCATAAATTCATCTTTTTCTTTTGTATTTTAATAAGTTCATAGTAAATAAAAAAACATCAAAGAATTTTTTGGATTCAAGAAACTTCGAGTTACACCCCTAGTGAGCAGCACGCTGCACTCAACATGTTTTCTGAGTATCAAAAAAAATCAAAAATCCACAACAAATAACAAATATAAGCATTAGCAATAGCATAGTTATTTTCAGGTACTACAGTTAACACAAAGTGAGTAAGATACAAATGTTATAGAGGTTATAGAGAAGTTTATAAACAGATGTACAGTATTAATCACCAATTCCAGAATCTGTAGGTTGGATAGATGGGGTGTGCCTCTCAGCAACAGAAGTCCTTAAGCTGGATGAACTCTCTTCTCCTCCCACTGCAGACAAAGAACATCTTATGATACTTATGATTCTGTAACGTGGTACCTACCCCACTCATTTTGTAGCTGGTGATTACTTAAAATGTTTGTGTGTGTAAATATATACACATTCTAGTTTATACTATTTATTTGACCACAGTTAGCCGGTAATGCACTGTAACCGAAGCTCTCCATGTATTACTCCGCCACACACAGGTAACCTAGCAATGATGCAGCGCTTACAAACCAAACAGAGCAGCAATTGAACTATTTTAACTGCTGGAGTTTTTATAACCAAACAGATCCTGTTTTCTCCTCCTCTTTAACTCTTTAAAATCTTTCAATAATCAGTGATAATGGAACTGTGGTATAATTAAGCAATAATACACTCGAGGTTCGTGCTTTAACATGTAATATCGGCACTGCTGTGCTTATTTAACGTACTCGGTCTGCGTCAATATTACACATTATAGAACGAATCCCAAATGTAGTATTGCTTAATTGTTCTATGTGATTAGATATTCAATAAAGAATGTTGCTGTCAGCTGCTCTATATATAATTTGGTTTTGACTGCTGTTAATCATGTTACTTTGCTCTATCATCAAAATTGCTCCTTTAATTTAGTGCTAATTCAGTACATCTAAAAGTGACTTACTGGTTGGGTGTTCAGAGACATTACTGTTTTTTCTTTTGGGTTCGTGTTTGGCAGTTAAAGAGCTTACTAGGAGAGGAAAAATAAAAAGAAATAGAAATATTGAGGACAAACATGAAATATGCATACATGCAGTCTTGCACTAACTTAATTAAACCCATATTTAAACTACATGTATAGTGGATGTTTTAAGTGTAAAGAAGTCTAATTCTCTACAAAGGCACACTTGCACTTACTGCTTGTTTACTGAATTGAACAGAAAACTAATAAAACATAAAAGGTTGTTTGTGCAAAAGTAGTGAATCTTCAAATAGGTTTTGTATCACAAAATGTTTTAGTATTCAGAAATGAATAGAAACTGTGTTTAAAATGAGCAAAAAAATATTTTGCTAAGGAGAATTTATCATCCTATCATTCTTATTTTGTATTTACTTATATTTTATATTTTATATATTGAAACAAGTATGCAGAACACTGTAAATAGAGTAAAAAGTAGAAAGTGACTGCAGTGTATTGAAAGCAATTGATGTAAAACAGTGTGGATATCCCCTAATCCAGATCTGTCTTTACTCACCTTCTTGTTTCTTGCGAAGGCTCAGTTTCAATTTTTCAAGAACTCTTGAAAGTTCACTCTCACTTATATTCTGTAAATAATGGGAGCCCTCTTCCAATTGAAAGATATTAGGCTCTCTCCTGTACTGACATTTCTCTTTCTCCTCCAGATGTTTATCTTTCTCCTCCAGACGTTTCTCCTTGTCCTCCAGACGTTTCTCCTTCTCCTCCAGACGTTTCTCCTTCTCCTCCAGACGTTTCTCCTTCTCCTCCAGACCATTCTCTCTCTTCTCCAGACGATTCTCGCTCTCCTCCAGACGTTTCTCTCGCTTCTCCAGACCATTCTCTCTCTTCTCCAGACGATTCTCGCTCTCCTCCAGACTTTTCTCTCTCTTCTCCAGACGATTCTCGCTCTCCTCCAGACGTTTCTCTCGCTTCTCCAGACCATTCTCTCTCTTCTCCAGACGATTCTCGCTCTTCTCCAGACGTTCCTCTCTCTTCTCCAGGCATTTCTCTCTCTCATCCAGACTATTCTCTCTCTCCTCCAGACTATTCTCTCTCTCCTCCATTTTCTGCAGATGAATTTTCTCAGACAAAACCCTCACCAATCTGTACAAAGAAAATAGTCAGATTTTCATTTGTAACTGCCTGGAAATTAGATTTTTAGACATGATATTTTATTTGTTTAATTTAAAACCATATGTGTTTTTTTACAATTGTGTATTGTTTGCTTATTTTTTAAAGTAGCTACACTACTCAGGTGCAGTCAAAGCTGAATGTTGTATTAGCTATAGCTCTATAGTTTGTGCCCATCACATTCTTATATTCATAAATTAGTACCTGTTATATTACCCATAGTTCACATTAATTCTCTGTACTGTTTTGTTCTGTTATTTGTTTGTTGTTTGTTTGTACTGAGCGGGTCGACCCGAGTAGGATGGGTTCCTCGGACTGAGTCTTGGTTCCTTCCAAGGTTTCTTCCTCTTAAAGGGAGTTTTTTCTTGCCACTGTGTCACCATAAAATTGGCATCTCTGTGGTGCTGTTCATAAGAGGCGTGGACCTGTTTTACCTGTAAAGCGGCTTTGTGACAACCTTTGCTGTAAAAATATTTTATAATCTGCTCCCACTTTAAATGTCCTAAAGTAAATTCATGGCTGTGGTAATAACGCTGTTCTGCAGCAGGAAGTAAAGTGAAGGAGGAACTGAAGCTTTTTTATCAACTAATAATTGTATCAGCAGCAAAGAATCTGAACCAGAACACATTTACTCACCTTCCTTCCTTTCAGAACAGGACAGACTGATCCAAACCTCAGAACCAGAACAGCAGAACTCAGTCAGCCTTCCTGCACCCAGCAGCTTTTACTTTCACTTTTTCATTACATAATAGGAGTCCCCTACCTGATTCCAGGTATTTCTAAATGAAGAGTAGATTTTACACAGTGATCCAATGAGCTATTTTCCACTTCGGATTTGGATTCCCAAGAATTACATTACAAAATATAGAAAATATATAAGATAGACTCTGACAATCAGTAAAAACAATTTACAGGTGTTTACGAGATCAGATTTTGATCAGGTGTACAGCTGTTGATCCAGAGGATTAATGACATTAATTAAAATAAACATTTGAATGTTATTTGAGCGTTTTTATTTGGAGTAAATTTGGTTGGTCCGTCATGACCTTTATTCAGACCAAATACAGATGTTAAAAGTTGGGCTGTGTTTAGTCTGTCTGTTTCGTTACAAATTTAGCCCAGGATGGATGTCGGTTTTGGACCACATTTAACCTTAATAAAAAACATGGATATTAGACTCATGCAAATGTTGTGCACAAACCCAAATAATATAGTCTTTCTGAACATTTTTACACTAACTAAAACTGACTTCCCAAGTCTCCTGGAAGTTGCAGGAGTCTACCACATATCAATAACGGCTCCCTGATGCCTGCCAGTCAGATAAAATCAGACTCTTTTACCCAATCGTGTGAGAGAAAGAACGGAAGAGGGAGAGAAAGGCACTCTCCTCGTGTGCATATTCATGAGTAGCTTGCAAAACAGAGAAGGGTTCTGATTGGCCTGTTCTCTGCAAAAAGTCAGCCAATCCGTTTTTAATGTGGGCAGACAGTGTTTTTTCCCTTCCTGGACGGGATGATAGGATGCTTTCAGGCCTATCAAAACTCATATCACCTCACACTACTCATACTCATATCACTACACTAAAGTATATCCATGTCTGATAAAAGTAAAAAAAACAATGAAAGTCTTGCTGCTGTACAGTTTGTAAATAGTGATTTTAGCATTGTCCACGGGGGACTAAATGATTGCAAAAAGCATGTTGAGGTGAGTTAATGTGACTACAAATGTAACATTGTTTAATTTGAGTCTAAATCAGGTTGGTCATGCTTGGCTTTAAAACAGACATCAGATTAACGTCCAGCTTAGACCAGATAAACTGTAGACCAGCATTTTATTTACCCAAAAATAGTTGTTGAAGTTGGGTTGTGCTTAGTCACATGACCTGTGCTTATGTGAACAATGTAATAGGAAAAAAAGAGATTTTATTTTGTTTTTTTGTTTGTTTTTGCCATAATATTTTCAGACGTTTGGAAAAATGAAGCGCAAAATGGTATTTGCATTTTCAATTTTAGTGTTTTCGTTTCAGTTTTATTTTTTAGCTAGGTTAGCTGGAAAAGGCTAAGACCAGATAAGGCAAAGTCTGATAAACTTACACTTTGTGTAACTGTGAGGAAAAAGAGAATATATTGGGTTTTATGTTGCAACTTTAGCAAGATATATTTTATTACTATTAAGAAACTAGGTTAAATTGAACACTAGTAGATTCTGAGCCTGAGGTAGTAACTGAACTAGGCTAAAGGGTACAGCTACAGGGTAGCTGCTTAGCTTCGTTAACTGGAAAAGGCTAAGACCACATAAGTCTAATCTACCTTTTGTGTAACCTTTTTGTGTAAACCTACATTTTGTGTAACTGTAAGAAAAAATGCAAATTTAAGGTGCAAATTCAGCAAACTATATTTTATTATGTATTAAGACACTAGGTTTAATAGAATCTGTGGTGAATTCTGAGTCTGAGGTAACTAAACTAGGTTAACGCTAGCTATCTAGTTTAGCTAGTTTGCTTATCTAGGTTAGCGGGACGAGGCTAAGACCAGATAAGGCTAAAGTCTGATAAACCTGCAATTTGTGTAACTGTGAGGAAAAAGGCAATATATTGGGTTTTATGGTGCAAATTCAGCAAACTATATTTTATTATTTATTAAGAAACTAGGTTAAATTGAACACTTGGTAAATTCTGAGCCTGAGGTAACTAAACTAGGCTAACGCTAGCTATCTCGGTTAGCTAGTTAGCTTAGCTAGGTTAGCTGGAAAAGGCTAAGACCAGATAAGGCTAAAGTCTGATAAAATTGCACTTTGTGTAACTGTGATGAAAAAGGCAATTTATTGAATTTTAAGGTGCAAATTCAGCAAACTATATTTTATTATTTATTAAAATACTAGGTTAAATAGAACCTGTGGTTAATTCTGAGCCTGAGATAAACTAAACTAGGCTAATGTTAGCTATCTTGGTTAGCTAGTTAGCTTAGCTAGGTTAGCAGGCAGAGGCTAATCCCAGATAAGGCAAAGTCTGAGAAACCGACACTTTGTTCAGCTGTGAGGAAAAATACAATTTATTGGGTTTTATGGTGCAACTTTAGCTAACTATATTTTATTATTTATTAAGAAACTAGGTTAAATAAAATCTGTGGTTAATTCTGAGTCTGAGGTAGAAACTAAACTAGGTTAACGCTAGCTATCTAAGTTAGCTAGTTAGCTTAGCTGGAAAAGGCTAAGACCAGATAAGGCCATATTCTGATAAACCTACATTTTGTGTAACTGTGAGGAAAAGGGCAATTTATTGGGTTTTATGGTGCAACTCTAACTAACTATATTTTATTATTTATTAAGAAACTAGTTTAAATAGACCCCATGGTGGATTCAGAGACTGAGGTAACTAAACTAGGCTAACGCTAGCTATCTAGGTTAGCTAGTTAGCTTAGCTTGGTTAGCGGTACAAGGCTAAGACCAAATATGTGTAGTAAACCTACATTTTGTGTAACTGTGAGTAAAAATGACAATTTGTGGGGTTTTATCTGTGTATTATTATTAAAATCAGGTTAAATAGGACCCGTAATAGAGTTTGAGCCAGAGCGTTACGGTAAAGTTACCCTAACTTAGCTAGATTTAGCAGAAAAGCCAGTAACCATTGTTTGGCCAACCGTGAGGAATGATTTAGTAAAAAGTATATAGTTATAGCTTTTGTATTTTGTCATTTAGATGAAAATTGATTGTGTTTAGTTAATGAAGCTTCTGTAAATTGAATAAAAATATTGAAATGTGGTGACATGTTAAAGCTAAACTGTTAAAATATTGCTGGTTTAAACACTAGCTAACCTAGCTAGATAGTGTGGAAGTTCTTTCAACATAAAAAAAAAATACAAATAAAAAACTTTTCTAGTTAACAAATTAAAATGTTTCTGTGTTGGGGGTTGTTCTGTGGACAGGGTGGATGAAGTTAAGAGCTACTCAATATTTTTATTGGGAAAAAAAATCAGTATAATATATCCAATCTCAAAAATATAGTTTTTCAATCCTTTTTTTTTTTACATAAACAAACATGTGTATATTTGAACACATACCACATACACACAAACAAAAGTGTGCAATTGGACAAAGAACAAAAAAAGAACAAAAATCATCTTAATAAATCTGATATTGTTTGCCACTGAAAATAGTAACCATACTCCCTGTTGTGCTATCCATGATGGACATTAATTAAATTTTTGTACTTCACCACTAAAATACCTATTCAAATATTTATACTTCAAAGTATTTCTGTTTTTTCCCTAACAGGATTTTGAAAAAACTATATATTTTCAATATGATTCTAAGGAATTTGTATAAAACAGGTTTTAATCAAAGAAGTTAAGTTAAATGACTAAATCTGAAGGTATTAAATTATTAAAGCTATTAAAAACACACTAAGTAAGAAACAAGAAAAATATACAGAATATAATAAAGATAATGCCCTCAAAAATGTGTTACATAGCATTCAGTTACTTTCTGAGATTGCACAAGGATTCCACATAATTTAGGAGTGTGTTTATAAGGTATTTAGAAGCGCTTTTATGAGGTCAAACGCTGATGTTGGATGAGAAGGTTGAGGTCAGCACTGTTTTAGTCCTTCAAAATTAGTTTTACCGCAAAGATAAAAGCATGAAATTGTCCAGAATCTTTTGCGCTGCTGAAGCATTAAAATTTCCTCTCTCTGGAACTAAGTGACAGAACCCAACTCCTGAGAAATGACACCCACATTATAATAATAATAATGATCCCCCCTCCACCAAACTTTACACAGTGCAGTCAGACCACAGACTCTGTGTTTTTTTCAGTTAGCTGGGTTAGCTCTGCGGTTCTTCAGTTAGCTGGGTTAGAGCTCTGTGGTTCTTCAGTTAGCTGGGTTAGCTCTGTGCATTGGCGTAGGAACCGGGGGGGATGGGTGGGACATGTTCCACCCAATATTAGAAACAGGTGGATTTGTCCCCCCCAAAAATGATATCGTTTCGCTTAGATCAGCTGTACTGTTAATGAGGAGACAGACCGGACCAATCACGGAGCCGGTTCAGGTATTAAGTCCCGCCTCTCAGTAGAAACAGCCAATCAGCTTGCTGGTTTTGCGGCACGCGGATTAGAGGCAGTGTGCTGTTGGGGAAGCCCCGCCCCCTCACTGTGAGATTTAAGGTTCTTACACACTGAACGCGGTACACCGCGCTGTATTCCGCTGTGCCGCCGCTCAGCTAGACGCTGGCCAGTTGTTGTTGCGTTGGGCTGCTGCTGACGCCAAGCGTCTCCTGCTGATAATAGGCGGAGTTTTCTAAAACCCATCACCTCTGCGAGCGGTGTTTTGTAGTTTTGAGTCTCTACAGCCTCTGTGGATCTGTATCTGTTTCTCAGCCTCAGAACAAAGCTCTGATTCTTCTCTTCCTCCTGTTATCTCTATATGAGTGCAGGGAAGTGATGTACAGCTGAGGGGATTCACTAATCGCTATTATTAGTCTCTCGCGCACGTTTATTGTTGTTTGGACTACAGTTTCTCTCTAGTCGCGTGAGTTCACGTCATGCGTTTTCTGCCGAGGTACCGCTTGCCGCGAGGTCAAAGTTGAACCATGTTGAACTTTGCCCGCGGTAAGCGGTAGCGCGGTGGAGGCGTGGTTATGGGCGGGGAAACGCGCCGCTTTCCGCTCTGCTCCGCGGCAGCGACGCACCGCTCTACCGCTCTAGACACTATTGAATCCTATGGGGGTCAGCGTACCGCGCCGCACCTACCGCGTGCAGTGTGTAAGCACCTTTAGCAGCGGGATCGGGACACGCAGCCGCTTCAGCTGATTTTAAAACAGAACTGCATACACAGTGATTTTTCTAAAACAAAGGTAACGGTATTAATCACGTAAACTGTGATGATATGTTTCTGATAGCTGGCTAAAGAGACACGTCTCTGAATCAGCACACAGATTAAACCCACTGTGATTAATAAACTGCAGCCGTGTTAGTGAGTTAGATTAACTTTGGAATTAGTTAGTTGGAATTAATTACAGGACTTACCGTGAGCTATAATGAACGAAAATTAATTTAGCTAACTAGTTAACTAGAAGCCAGATGTAGAGGATAGCCAGAATGTAGTACAGTACTTTATGTTTGTAGTTTAAAGCAGTTTTTTTAACCCTGATCACTTCCCTAAATTAGTGTTTTCCACCTGATCCAGCTGATCAGCTAATAAACAGTCATTTACTGAGTTTACCTGTTAAAATCCCTTAACTTCCTATGGAGCCTAAATTAATCCAGCAGTGTATTAGACACATCATACCACCACTTACTGTATTAAGTGCCTTTAAATCAGAGAAAGCTCTAGAATATGCAGAACAGTGTTAATATGCAGTAGAATATGTAAGAACAGGGTTAAGAAACACTGCTGTAACGTGATTAGTGTTCATTTGTAGTTCACAGTAAGATCACATGTCCTGACGTTTATAAAAATCTCTATGAAACGTTACATTCTTTTACATAAAAGGACACCATCTTAAGCAGTGCTCTCAGTACAAAAAAAACAGGAGAAAATGTAAATATACAACAGAATTGACATGCCAATAATAATAATAATAATAATAATAATAATAATAATAATAATAATAATAAACAAATCTGTTATATTATTTTAAATATTAGGTTATAACTGATCATTTTTGTCATACGTATATAATTCAGACATAGCATGCATAATTTTTTCTAACATTAGTAACTGTAACGTGGAGTAACGTTATTAATGGAGTAACGTGGAGTTTAGGTTGTAAAATCACCTTATAATAATAATTTAATTTTAATTAAAAGTAATTTCCACAAATGTTGTTCTAGGAAACTATAGGGTGGGCTTGTGTTCATATTGGCAAATGTGTCCCCCCCAATATCAAGCCCGCTCCTACGCCCTTGGCTCTGTGGTTCTTCAGTTAGCTGGGTTAGCTCTGTGATTCTTCAGTTAGCTGGGTTAGAGCTCTGTGGTTCTTCAGTTAGCTGGGTTAGCTCTGTGATTCTTCAGTTAACAGGGTTAGAGCTCTGTGATTCTTCAGTTAGCTGGGTTAGAGCTCTGTGGTTCTTCAGTTAGCTGGGTTAGAGCTCTGTGATTCTTCAGTTAACAGGGTTAGAGCTCTGTGATTCTTCAGTTAGCTGGGTTAGCTCTGCGGTTCTTCAGTTAGCTGGGTTAGAGCTCTGTGATTCTTCAGTTAGCTGGGTTAGCTCTGTGGTTCTTCAGTTAGCTGGGTTAGCTCTGTGGTTCTTCAGTTAGCTGGGTTAGAGCTCTGTGATTCTTCAGTTAGCTGGGTTAGTTCTGCGGTTCTTCAGTTAACAGGGTTAGAGCTCTGTGGTTCTTCAGTTAGCTGGGTTAGAGCTCTGTGATTCTTCAGTTAGCTGGGTTAGTTCTGTGGTTCTTCAGTTAACAGGGTTAGAGCTCTGTGATTCTTCAGTTAGCTGGGTTAGCTCTGCGGTTCTTCAGTTAGCTGGGTTAGAGCTCTGTGATTCTTCAGTTAGCTGGGTTAGCTCTGTGGTTCTTCAGTTAGCTGGGTTAGCTCTGTGGTTCTTCAGTTAGCTGGGTTAGAGCTCTGTGATTCTTCAGTTAGCTGGGTTAGTTCTGCGGTTCTTCAGTTAACAGGGTTAGAGCTCTGTGATTCTTCAGTTAGCTGGGTTAGCTCTGTGGTTCTTCAGTTAGCTGGGTTAGAGCTCTGTGGTTCTTCAGGTAGCTGGGTTAGCTCTGTGGTTCTTCAGTTAGCTGGGTTAGCTCTGTGGTTCTTCAGTTAGCTGGGTTAGCTCTGTGGTTCTTCAGTTAGCTGGGTTAGCTCTGTGGTTCTTCAGGTAGCTGGGTTAGAGCTCTGTGGTTCTTCGGTTCAGTTTTAGTCTCAGCTGCAGGTGCAGGTTGTTCTGGGTGTGGACCCTTTTCTCCTTCCACTGTAGGCTGCAGGTTCAGATTTAATCTCAGCTCCAGGTTCAGTTTTAGTCTCGGCTACAGGTTCAGCTTTAGTCTCGGCTACAGGTTGTTTCGGATGTGAACTCGTTTCTCCTTCCACTGCAGAAAAACATCTCAGTTAGAGTTTAAACTTTCACCAAGACTAAACAGATCTACATGTTTAGATAACCTGATTTACATTCACATCAGCAGATCTACAAAACCAGACTAATTAATCTGCTTTAAACATCAGGACTAATGTGACTAAGCAGCAGATTACATCCATTCAAAAGCTTGTTTCACATTTACCTTTACAACCTTTACAGATTTATTTTGTTTTTGCATTTTTATTATACTTACATTTTTCAGATTATCAAACAAAGTTTAATATCAGACGACTCCAACCTGACTAAGTATAAAAACCTTTTAAAATGATTTAATTTATTATGGAAAAAATATGCAAACCAATGTAGCCCTGTGTGCCCTGTCTGGCAGTAATTAGGCCTGATTATTGCCAGACCTGTAGAACAAAAAAAATCACTTAAATAGAATCTGTCTGACAACATGACGCAGATAAAAGATCTCAAAAAGCAGCACATTATTATTATACCCCAATCTAAAGAAATTCAACAACAGTTGAGAAAACAAAATCATTGATCATCTATAAGTCTGGACAAGGTTATAAAGTCATTTCTAAAGCTTTGAGACTCCAGAGAACCACAGTGATTCACTATTATTCACTAATGGAGAAAACACAGAGCACTTGTGAACCTTCCCAGGAGTGACCGGCCGATTGAAGGGAAAAGCAATGTTGCTTTATTCTTTTTTCTGTTTATTGTTGATGAAAAAGTTGGGTTTGTGCACACTGTGCTCCTACTTGGCTAAGATAGGATTGGACGGATGACTGCTGACTGTTGTCAGGGTTTTAGTCAGTCAGTGGAGCTCCTGTATTTCCCGCCACCAAGATCAAGATAGAAACACACCAGAAATTGACCTGAACACACCTCACTTCCATACCACCATGACCATCAGTGTAGATATATTCATAAACTCTGACGCTATTTTAATGGTGCAGGCACAAGGTATGAAAATAGACTGTTGACGGTGTGTAAGGTAGTAATGAGCCTCAGATAATCACAGGTCAGATACCAGAAGGAATTAATGCTAAATGATTAATGGTAGCAATGCTTCATCAGTACAGCTGAAGAATGAATGATGCTAATGATTAGGCTGAATAGTGATGAACTTACAGTACGGGGGAATGTCGATGCTTTTTCTTCTTGTGGTACGGGGTGGGACAGGTGGAAATCCTTGTGGAGGAAAAACAGAACAATTAGAATCACAATAAGATAAACAGTGTGCTCTCACCTCTCAGCTTTCAGCTCCTGTGAGTACAGGTATATATACCTGTGTATACCCCTCAGGGGGAAGTGAGAGATTGCAATTCTATAAATTAACAATGATTATAAATTTAGGCTGATATGGGTAATATTTATTGATTTCCACACACAGAAGTAGTGTGTAACGCATGTGTAATGCTGCAACATGCCAGACGTCTCAGCACAATGACCAGATTACGGAAAATTACCAAGATGTTCCTTGGCATACAGAACTGTGTTGTTTAACCGGGTCTCCAAAAGGGCTCGAAAACCAGCCTCTTTGTAGGACCTTTCCACCCTACATTCAGCGTGGAGTAGGGCTGCACAATGTTGGAAAAAAAATTGGCTATATATATATATATATATATCACAATATTAAACAATGCAGGGCCCATGACGTCACCAGCCCTGCCCCCACCCACGCGCTGTCTCACGTCCGGACCAATCAAGAGCTGAGTCAGAGCCGAACTCTCAAAACCCGAGAAAAACAGCAAAACAACAGTAACCGGCCCTTTAATCAGCATTTAAATGTCTTTTTAAAAGGTGAATTAGAGCGTTTGTTTTTCTGGGATTAAAAGTGTGAATTCAGCTGTAACTGGAAATATCTGCACTGCAAAACTGTGCTGGACTGAGGAGCACAGCTTTCCACACGTGCTCACGCTTACAAACACAGGAAGCAAAGTAACCTCTTGGCCTGGTTTACCACCACATGCTTTACAAGCACGTGCCCTGCCATGTGGATGGAATCCATGCGGTTACCTCATGTTGTTGTAATTTTGGGAAGGAGAGTAACGTCATTTTAATCCTCTATATGTCCTGTACATATGCAGTATTGATAACACAATGACTTCACTTAAATTATTACAACTCCACTTGCCTGCTCGTGTTCTGAGCCGCTGTCCCAGTGCTGTAGCATTTAGCTTACACTTAGCATACAATTCTCATTATGACTGCTAAACGATGGATGCGATGTTCAGGAGGAAAATGTACACAGAACAAACCGTACAGGGTTCTGAATATATTTATTGTGTAAAGTCCCGTGAAGTCCCGACCAAAGTCACACAGGAATATATAAAAAACAAGAAAGGAAAGATTCTATTTAAGGTTCAGACTATTAAAACAGAAACCTTTTGCCATCGAAAGCTTTCCTTCTGGTAAAGCAGCTGGTCTGGTCTAATTTAAACCAAAAAATCCCTAATTCTTTATAGCCCTTTTCTTAGGGAAAGACACCTTATACAGGCCTATTGCACTTCTTAATTTTGATCAAAAAATAATATCTAAGATAACGGCCAACCGATTAGCTAAACATATAGGGTTAATTCCCGGTAGATTTCCTGTTTGTAATGTGGCCTGTGCGTCTGCTTCTCAATGCCATGCAGGTGCACATAAAAGCAATTCTAATTCGGCTGTTGTTTCATTGGATGCACAAAAAGCCTTTGACCAAGTAGATCATAAGTCCCTATATGATCTATACATTGAAGCATATATTTTATCGATCTGGTTAAGACCTTATGTGCGCACTGTGCTCCTACTTGGCTAAGATAGGATTGGACGGATGACTGCTGACTGTTATCAGGGTTTTAGTCAGTCAGTGGAGCTCCTGTATTTCCTGCCACCAAGATCAAGATAGAAACACACCAGAAATTGACCTGAACACACCTCACTTCCATACCACCATGACCATCAGTGTAGATATATTCATAAACTCTGACGCTATTTTAATGGTGCATATGTTTACATCCGTCATCTTTGATTTTAACTAGTATTTTAACCGTTCAACTCCTTTTTCACTTCAGCGTGGCGTTCGGCAGGTGGATCCACTCTCCCTGTCACTTCTATCCCCTGTCTTTTGGAATATCTAAGATTATTTGGTCATCTTTCAGGATGTACAAGCGAATTGATGCTGCTCTCTTAAAATGTTGAACTGAACCTTTTGTCCTCCTTTCCCTTTAAAGTGTCCAAGGAACATTTTACTTCTCTTGTGCTTCAGATATCTTGGGACCCCAAAATAATATTTAGGTTAAACTTTTAAACTGCAGTAGATACGTTTAGTTTACTTTTTTACTTTTTACCTGATACTCTAATGCAAGTTTCTTCTCTTGCTGGAAAACTTTTTGTCAGTTTATGCAGTTCTTTCAGTTGTTTTGCTTTCCTTTCCAGTTCCAGTCCTCTCAGCTCCTCTTCCAGGTACAGTGGGCGTCTCGGCACAGTGACGCTCTCTCTCAGGCTCAGACGTTTTTCTCTCATCCCCAGTCGAAAATCTCGATTGGATAATCGAAAGTGTTGTTCCTCAAACAAACTCTGATCCAGGGGTTTTTCTCCTCCTTCTAAACGCTCCTCTCTCTCATTTAATCTAATCTCTCTTTCCTTCAGCTGCTTCCATATCTCTTCTAATCGAGTCTCTCGTTCATCCAGATGTTTTTCCTTCTCAGTTAAATGCAGTTCTCTCTGATCCAGGTGTTTTTCTCTTTCTGCTAAACGCTTTTCTCTCTCCTCCATTTTCTGCAGTCGGGATATCTCACAGACAGGACACTCTAAACCCGGCCAATCTGTATGAATAAAAAAAACATAAATACAAATAAAAAAAGACAGAAATAAAAGTCACATGTATACACATGTTTACAAGAATTTGGTGGGTGTTATCTCTATTTTATCCACTGCTGCTAATTGGGGACATGGTTCAGATACATCTATTTGAGCCTGTTTTGTATTTTTTTTATTATTATTTATTGTTGTTAAAGGAATAGGGGTGATTTAGAACCAGTTTGGTATATTTATTTATTTATTTATTTACAGTTAATGGAATAGATGAGATTAAGCCCTCGTTTTTGTATTTGCATTTATTTTATTTATTTATCTATGTATCATATTTTTGTAAGTATTGTAGTTAATTGAATGACTTTTTTGTATTTTTATTCATTTATTTATTTATTTATTATAGTTAAATGAATAGGGGTGATTAGAGTTCGTCTTTATATATATTTTATTTATGTATTTATTGTAGTTGAGGGAATAGAGGTGATACAAACGGGTTTTTGTATTTTTTATTTGTTTATTTATTTAGTTAGGTGGTTAGAACTCGTTTTCTATATTTATCTATTTATTTATTTATTTTATAGAGGCGATATTTATTTATTTATTATTAAATATATAGGGGTGATTAGAGAGACCGACAGAGAGAGAGAGAGGAGAGAGAGACTTTAACTTCCACTATTAATCTTATCAGCAGCACAGAATTCATTTACTCACCTTCCTCCTTCCTTTCAGAACCGGACAGACTGATCCAGCACTCAGAACCAGAACCAGAACCCAGATACTGAACCCAGATACTTTTTATATACAAAACAACCGAACCAAAGACTAACAGCTCCTGCAGCAGAACTCAGCCCAGAACGCCTGCCACCCAGCACAGAATTTACTTTCACTTTCTCATTACAAAATAAGAGTCCCCTACCTGAATCCAGGTATTTATAAACGGAGAGTAGATTCTACACAGTGATCCAATGAGTTTTTTCCCCAATTTGGATTCGGATTCCCACAAAGTACAGTACAAAATGTAGACAATATATATCATATATAATAGAAATATAAAATAAATCCGACTCTTGACAGATGTTATCAAGATCTGTATCCAGAAGATAGATAGATAGATAGATAGATAGATAGATAGATAGATAGATAGATAGATAGATAGACAGATACTTTATTTATCTTTATTTAAGGAAATTTAGGCATCCAGCAGCAACAACACAATACAATAAAAAAAAACATATTTAAACATAAATTAAAACACAGAAGAATAGAAAATATATTAAAATATATATATAAAAAATTACTTACACAAGTTAAAGATCTATCTATAAACATAGCAGTGCAGTAGATGTTGCTAATGGTCATTAAATAATTAACAGAGCAAAGTGCATGGTGCAATGACACTGATTATAAAAGGAGATAATGGCAGAAGGATAATGACATTAATTAAAATAAACGTATTGTTTAGAAAAAACATTATTAAATTTTTTTTAAGATAACCAGCTGTGTATTTACATTGGTATGAAACTGTTTGGGCACCCCTGATAATTTTCATGATTTATCGTGATCTTTAAATCATTGGTTGTTTGGATCAGCAATTTCAGTTTAATATATATCATATATCAGAAGAACAGTGATATTTGAGAAAAGAAATTTTATAGGAAAATTTTATAGGATTTACAGAAAGTGTGCAATAATTTTATTAAATAAATTAGGCAGGTGCATAAATTTGAACACCCTATCAGAAACATGATATCAATATTTAGTAGATCCTCCTCTTCCTACAGCTTCCAATACTGGCTTCTGGTTGAAGGTATTTTGTATCATTCTTCTTTACTAATCATCTCCAGTTCAGTCAGGTTTAATGGTTTCTGATCATGAAGAGCCGCTTTAAATCACACCACTTGCTCCTCTGCATGAATATCTTAGTGCTTTAGTAGATTTTGAGCAGTGTTTAGTGTTTAGTGATTAGGGTCGTTGTCTTGTTGAAGTATCCAGCCCCGCCGCTTCAACTTCAACTTTCTCATTGATTCTTCAACATTGTTCCGAAGAATCTGATGATTTTGACTGGAATCCATGAGAAACTCAACTTTAACAAGATTCCCAGTACCTGCACTGATCACACAGCCCCACAGCATGATGGAAAGAACAAGTGTTCCAATACTTTTGTCCATATAGTGTATAAACTTTCTAATATACACCATTCTGTTTGATCTATTTCAGTTCAGTTTATTTGGTTTAATTCTACAGGGAGTTAAATCCATCAGTTCATGTTGACGTTTTTTGTTATGGAATGCTGCTTAACCTGTTACACACACACACACACACACACACACTCTGACTCTGTCAATCTGCCTGCTCCTGAAGCCTCTCTGCCTAAAGACTCAGTTTCCCAGCAGCCTCAGGCTCAGAACTACAGTGACTCTGAGAATCATGTGTCTTTCAAGTGCTCTAAGGCCGTTTTTCAATACACAAGTACACAAGTCTGTACTCCCGTACTTGTGAAGAACTGACTTGGGAAGTTCGGATTGCGAGTGCGGACTCCCGAGAACAGGAGGAAGTGGGACGGTTGTTGTGTAATTGGAACAGCTGTGTATTTGATGATGTCACCCTCTTAGATGAGCAGAAAGCGTTGTTCCGAAAACATTTTCACCTAGCCGTTTTCTTAACAAATAAACCACATATCTGAAGTCTAAACCCCTACATTCTCCCTAAAAATAACTTAAAACATTGTTTTAGCACACAGCAGTACTGTTTTAAAAGCGTACAGGTGCTTACAGGTATGTACCTTCTCCTCCTGCATTACGCTGATACTGCTGAGAGGTGCATTCTGGGATATCGGGCTCTGAGAAGTTCACACAAGTCACCTTCCATGCATCCTCAATAAAGTGGGAGGAGCAAGAACACATCCGAGTATTTGTTGTGTACTTGGCAAACTGTGATCTTCTGAATTGGAACAGTACTTGGGCTGCGACTGATGACGTTTCACGAGTCCACAAGAAGACAAGTATAGACAAGAACGCAGATTGAGAAAGTCCCCCAGCTACTGACTGATTACTAATCATTTCCACCTGGTCTGCCTAGTATAAATACTCCCTCAGAGAAACTCTCTAATTGCTGCATATTATCTAGTTTTCTAGCTCTGTACAAAGCGTTCTATCTTGTCTCTGATTCTCTGATGCTTGACCCTTTTTCTGCCTACCATTTGCTCTATTGCAGAGGTGGAAAGTACTGAATTACATTTACTCAAGTTACTGTAATTGAGTAGATTTTATGAGTAATTTGTCATTTTTAAAGTAGTTTTTAAAATAGGCAATTTTACTTTTACTCAAGTACATTTTAACACAAGTAATTTACTTCACTAAACTAAAAAACTCCCCAAAATAAAAAATAAAATGCTGGGAAAAAACAATTGTCTGAATTAAAAATAATAATAATTGGAGCGGATGTGCTGGCACACGGATGCTCACACATGGAATAACAAGGCAATAACGTCCTCATGCAATACAAAATACCTGCCCCGCCGGACAGAGCCGTCAGCTTTAAAAACTTCCACATCAAACCTGAGAAAGCATGTGGTGGTAAGTATTTTTATTACTAAACAATCTGCTTGAATGTTAAAAAAAACTTTTAAATAGCAGTTAAAGCACAGCAATTGCAAGTAAAAATACAATAATGAACTGTAAAAATATAAAAAATATGGTTTATAGTCACATATATGACCATAACTTTTAACAGTAAAGAAAATAAATGTATCATAGAAACCTATATCACTTGTTCTTGAAAATGTTTTATGGGGGGTCTGAACAAATACTGCCTGAAAGATCCAAATTATTATTATTATTATGTGGAATAATAATTCATTTAAAATACAATAAATAAATTGTATATAATATTTTATGTATATAAAATAATTATTTACATCAAATAATTAAAAGTAACTATGTAACTTTTACTCAAAGTACATTTTAAATTGAGTACTTTTTTACTTTTACTCAAGTAGATTTTTAGATGGGTACTTTTACTTGAGTAGAATTACTCAAAGGTAAAGGTACTTTTTCCACCTCTGCTCTATTGTCTAAACCTTTTGATCTGTTTGATCTTCTGGGGCCAGTTGTTCAAAAAATGTAATCCGGATCAAAATTATCCAGATTTGGTAATCACATTTTTTGCTATCCAGGATCAGGTGATCTGTCTTACTTTTAAGCCAGTTTTTCAAAGCAATATTGGATTGGATCAACCTCAACCAGAAACACAATTTTCAGGATTACCTAATCCGGATTACCAGCTATGTAAAAAACAGATAGAAGAACCAACAGGGGTTGATGACTCCTTTTCTTGCAGTAACAAGATACTGCTTATTGCAAAACAATACGAGCAATTGAGCGTTCTGCAGAGACGCTTTGCATGCCTTAACTATTTGCGAGTCGAACCACAGGGAGCATGCAACATAACACTTGCATGTATTGTCCTGCCCAATGTTGCTACCAGACGCAATGTCCCTCTCTGTGATGTTCATGATGCACCTGAGCCTGTTGAAGAACCAGGACAAACTCTGGAGTTCTTTTCAATTGTTCGAAATTATTTTTGACAGCTTCATATCTGATAAATGTTTCTTTGACATTAATATACAGTGATGAATGACAGTGACGTAGATGAAAAAATGAATATATTATTTTTGTTTGTTATTGAAATCTTTTGGGGGGTTTATTTAATGGGGTCAAGATTGTTTTTATTTTTACGTTACTATAGAAAAAGGCTTAATTGGTAGCCAATGTCTACTTTATTACTGTAACGGTTAAACAGGTCAAGTGCAAAATAGAAGTAAATGTATATACACTAAATTGTACAAATGTATTTTTTTTTTACTTTAAAACTTTGATTTTAAAGTTTTACCACATTTACTTCCTGAAATCCCCTTTGAAATCCTACCCCTTGTTGGGATCAGGGTAATCCTGTTTTTCTGGATCAAAGTTATCCAAATCCTACTGAAAAGTTTTGAACAACAGAAACTGAAGGTTTGATCCATTTACAAACTAGGATTGGATTACGTGATCTGATCCGATTTCAGAATGCTTCTTTCCCTTTTGAACAACCCGTTTTCCAGATTTGATCCAATCCGATAACCAAAATCCGATCAGATTACCTCTGAACAACTGGCCCCTGGTTACTGACTTCTGCTTTGCTCTTGACTACTCTCTGTTGTTTGATTCTCTGTGTACCGAACCCTGCTTGTTAATCAACCACACTCTAGGTATTCTAGGTTCTTATTTATTGCTATCCTACTGGTTTTGACTTTGCTTGTCCCTGACTACCTCTGTTCGCCTAGCCCTGTAAATAAACCTGTGTTTTATAACCAGCGAGGCCATGAATTCTGGTTCTTGTAATCATGACCAGTTGCTCTGGCAGCACCAACAAATGCTGGTAGGCCTCAGCCAGAGTAATGGTGAGTTAGCTAACTGGCTAAGAGAGCTAACTCACCAACAGAACACCCAGAGTGTTCAATTTGCACTAGTTTACAGTCTCTATCCTCTTGTTTAGAGTCCCTACTCCAACCTCCGTGTTCTTCTTTCTCCTCCTGCTTCTACCACTACTGCTACTACCATGGCTATTCCCGTTGCTTTTGTTGCTAACCCTGCTACAGCTAATCTTGATACTGCTACTCCTGCTCACCAACCCTGTAGCTTTCTACAATTCTTTTTCCTTCTGCAAGCCAGTAACTTTTGACGGTAACCCTGATAAATGTTTTAAATGTTCAGTATTCTTTAGTAACTCTCCTCCTAGCACTGATCAAGCTAAAATAGCTGTCGTAGTCTATTGTTTATCTAGTAAATCTCTTGACTGGGCCATTGTTAGCTGGCCATCTCTCTGCTCTCTCTCGCTCTCTGATTTCTTTGTCCAGTTCTGCGTAGTCTTTGATCACGCTCATGAAGGTCTTTCTTGTGGTGAACAACTTCTTAAGCTACGCCAAGGTCTGGTACTCATTCTGTTTCTGATTATGCTCTGAAATTAGCAGCCGGCAGCGGCTGGAATGAAGCAGCTTTACTTTGCCATATTTCGTAATGGTCTCAGTTCTCGGGTCCAGTCTAAGCTAGCCTGTGGATATGACAGTCTCTCTAGCCATCCGTCTAGACCAACTCCTGTCTCGTGAATCCACATTTCTAGATAATCCTTCTTCTGGTCACCCTACTGCTTAGAAATGCTTAGCCTAGCTTCCACCACTATAGAAAGTCCCGAATTTCAAACCCCTATGATCATCTCTTCTCAGTATTTAGACATTTTAGCCCCGTCAGAGCCACCAAACTTCCACCACATAGACCCTATGATTGCGCTATCGACCTTATAGAAGATGCTACCCTGCCCAAGTCCTGAGTTTTCCTCCTGACATGTGAGGAGGTGACAGGTAGGTTCGGGTTTCTTTTTTGTTAAAAAGAAAGAAGGAGGACTCAGGCCCTGCATTGATTATCGTGGTCTTAACGCTATAACCAAGAAATTCACATACCGACTCCCACTTCACTAAATTAGACCTCCGTAGTGCTTATAATTTAGTGCGTATACGAGAAGGTGATGAATAAAAAAACACATTCGACACAACTCGCGGCCACTATGAGTACCAAGTAATGAGTTACGAGTTATGAGTTTGTCCAACACCCCATCGGTATTCCAAGAATTTATGAATGAAATCTTTGCGACATGTTAGCTCGTTTTGTCATTTCATTTAAAGATGACATTTTGATTTATTCCCCAGACTTTACTACCCACGTTTCTCACGTCCGTCAGGTATTTCAGAGACTCCTTGATGATAACCAATAACCTTTATCGACCACGCTCTAGGTATGTCCTCCATTTTCGCTGGCCTATTGGTTTTGACTTTGCCAGTCTCTGAATACCTCTAGTTAATACCTAGCCCTGTTAATTAACCTGTGTTTTATAACCAGCGCTTGTCTCACCTGGTCCTGGTATTCGTTTTATCTACCATGTGCATTTTTGGAAGAGAATACCCTACAGAAACCTGCACAGACAGAACTCCTCATGAAGACATGAAGACATAGAACCTGCAGCGCCACCGTGCTGTCACAGGTACAGTTTCTTTTTAATTTTGATTACAGATGTGCTGTTAGTTTATTAGTTCTATACTTCTACCTCACTGTGTCAGTTTTTAAAACTACACTTCTAAACCACTAGTTTATAAGTATACTGATGACCTTTTTTTTGTGAAGTTAGAATACTACTTAGAATTCTTATTTTAAGTATACTACTGGATTTAAATTATTTTTTACATTTAAAATATACATTTAAATGTACTTTAAAGCAATAGTTTTCCTGAGTTGGGAGGGGATAATATATTGTTTCCCCCTGAAATGTGTATAGTATACTTATGTGTGTATGTATATAAAAGGTAAGAATGCTTATTATTTAAGCATATCTAGAACAAAAGGTGGAGTACCCAAAGTACTGGGCAGTTCATCTGGTATACCAGTTATAATTTCCCCGCTGGTATGCATTTTTCACATACTGCTAGAGCACAGGCCAAAGAAGCAGATACAGCTCGCTAGCTAACGCTAGCCAGTTACCATAATAAGCTAATACACTGGATTAATGGTAGCTCAGCTCTGTGAAGACAAACGGTCGTCTCCCTCTGTCCTGCCTGGATAAACATGAGAACAGCACTTTATCTGAGGAGCTCCTGCTGCTGTTCCTCACCGTGTGAATGTTTTTTTTTATAAAAGAGTAAAATAGAAAAACAACAGCAAACAGAAAATATTCACTCAGAAAAGAGAGGAAAGGAATAAGACAGTTGATCCACAGCTCTGAGAAAAGTTCCTCTTGTCCCCTAGATGAGCCCATAATCAGTCCTGGGTACATAATCATTTATCATTTAACTCTAGATGCAAGGTGCAAATAGCCTTCAAAAGCAGTAACTATAGCTCTTTATAATATATTAATATTAATGCACACTGAATTGAATGTATTTATTAACTGGAGAAAGAAGGGAATTGTGTCTGATTTCAATACTTTAATGCCTCTAATGGCTTCAATGATAATATGTTGTAAATTAATATTAAACTTGTGTCTAACTTGTGCGATAGAGCTTTTGAGAAACATCTCTTTAAATATTTACATTGATTATTTTATGTCCATTTGTAGTGTTTATGGAATTATTTATAATATTTATCTTTGTAAAGGAAGTTGTGTTAAAGTTGTTTAAGGCATTTATCTCTTTTAAAGATCTATTGTCTATTGTTTAGCTATTTTTCAGATAATAAAGTCTGATTTCTTCATATATTGTGTATATATTTTGTGGTACAAAGTAAACCCAATAATAATCAAAGCCTTATTTTAAAGACTGTATGTGTTTTATACTATATGTACTCCTAACGGCACAGTAACTCACAATCCTATATTAAAGCCCAGTCATGCAAAAATATATAAATAAGTAATAATAATAAAAATACTGTGATAAACCGTGATATATACATTTTTGCTTACACCACCCAGCACCAGGGCCACATATACTTTTTTGTATATTTGGGAGTAGAAGTCAAGTATCTAATTGTCTAAAATAACATACTCAAAACACATTTTAAATGAATAAACCTTTTTTTTATTTTACAGTGCAGAATAGTTTCTATTGAAGAACATGTTAAAAAAGGATAAAACTGATCTGTTTAAAAGACTAAAAAAAAAACAGATCATGCCTTAATTTCCACTACTTCCTGTTATCCAGTGTTGGACAGTAATAAAATGCTACAATAATTGTCTAAACGATAATAAAATATTTAATTTTTTGCTACTTTTACTTGAGTTCTATTACATTAAATATATTATACTGTTTGCTACAGACTACAGTGGCCAACACTGTGGTCTCCATGTTAGTTTATCCTTTTTAATATAAAATGTAATCTTCCACGAAGAAACCCATAACTCAGATCAAGACATTCTATTTTTTAATTCTAAATAACTGTATATAACCTGTAAATGTTAGGGCTCAGCCAGTTCCCGCAGCGGCCACCAGAGGCCGCCATAAACCCACCAAGGTGGTAAGAAGGGACCCGGCTGAGAGTTCATTAGCACAGGGATCATTAAGGCCACCTGAAGTTAATAACGCGTCATAAGCCTCAGCTGTGGTCCCGTCTTTAAAAAGCCGAGCTTCCAGCAGACTGATATCGCAGACTTCATACCCTGTGACCGGTAAACGGTAGCTCCACGGAGCAAAACTAAAACTAAAAAATAAAAGAAAACCTGCAAGGCTGAAAAGAAAGAAAGAAAAATTTTTTTTTAACCACAAAAGCAAATGTATTCATAGAAGTGCAAAAAAACAAAGAACTTTTAAAGGTTACTGTAGTTCATATACCCTTCATAGCCCTTCATATACAATACTTTTCAAAAGTATTGAAACAGTGAGGTCAATCCCTTTATTTCTGCTGTAGACAGAAAAAACTTGGGTTTGTTATTACGATATTAAAAGATGAATATGAGACAAAAGATCAACATTTAAGCTTTTATTTACAGATATATATATATATATATATATATATATATATATATATATATATATATATATATATATATATATAATTTTATACACAGTTTAAAATACACTGCAGCACCCACTGTCTAACACACCCATTTTCTTATGAATAAAAGTATTGGAACGGATAAACGTAAAGTAAATTAAATTGAATAAAGCTTTGTATTGTTTGTATTGCTGTTTCTTTGTGTTTAAGAACTGCATCCAGCCTGTGACCCACTGACATTAATAAACTTTTTTCTTCTTTGATGCTTTTATTTTGCGGTACATTGAAGGGGACAGACAAAACTGTTTCTGTAAACTTCTGTAAAGTTCATTGAACATCAATGAAGATAAATTAACCCATCCCAGAATAAGCCCTGCAAGCTCAAGCCATGACACTACCTCCACTGTGTTTCACAGATAAGCTGGTATGTTTAAGATCATGAGCAGATCCTTTACATCACATTAGTAAAGGTTAATCTTTGTCTTATCAGTCCATAATCAGTCCATAAGCTTTCCTATTTACTTGGAAAATTCCACCCTGGCCTTCCTACTTCCTGCTGTCTTACTAATTAGTGTTTTTCATTTGCTGTCTTCTGTACATTTTTTCACAAAGTCTTTTTCTGTGATATCTTCACTCCTGCCCTTTGGAGGTTGTTGCTGATGTTACTAACAGTTGTTTTAGGGTTTTTCTCTAAAGAACTCACAATGTTTCTGTTTCATTAACTGATGTGGTTTTCCTTGAGCTATCTGTTTAACATATGTTACTTAATACACCAGTGATGACTTTCTTCTTCAGAACATTCCATACGGCTATAATAACAAGCTTTTAGAGTAGAGTGGGTGCCAAATGAATCTGCAGTTGAAACTTTTATCAGACTAAGAAAACCTGAGTAAATATAAAAAGCACTTTTTTAATGATAATTATATTTATTAAAGAAAAAAAAACTATCCAAATCAATCTACCCCTGTGTGAAAAGTATTCCCCCCCTAAATCTAATAACTACCATCAGATATTAAGGAAACATGTTGAGTGAAAGCACTGGCAGCTCTTGTCAGGAGAGCTTAAGTCAGTACGTTCCTATTTTAAGTTTTCACTCCATCCTGTAGTAGCTGTGTTTGTTTTGTCTTCGCCTGCTGCTTGTTCCCCAACAATAACTCCACATTCGAGGTTTCCAGTACAATACACAACAGTGAGCGAGTGGTGCTGCAGCATGCAAGCTAGCAAGCAGGGCTGGTTCAGTTAAACCTCAGCTGCTACACAGCCTAAAAAGCCTCTGCATGTCTATACTACAAGACCGACCCAGAGCTAAGAGAATGCTCCTTTAATTCAGACACGTTGGATAGTTTTTAGAGCATGAACGTCCTGTTTAAAATCATCCACTGCACCTCAATCAGACTTTAAGTAGGCCACTCCAAAACCATCATTTTGTTTTTGTAAGTATTCATTGTTGGTTTTGTTCTAGGTTCAATTATGATCTCCTGGATGAGTTCTTCGTGCCCTTTTGGAGTAATTTTGTTCGGTCGGTCGGTCACTCCTGGGAAGGTTCACCAGTGTTCCATGTTTTCTCCATTAGTGAAAAATAGTGAATCACTGTGGTTCTCTGGAGTCCCAAAACTTTAGAAATGAATTTATAATCTTTTGCAGTCTGATAGATGATCAATGACTTTGTTTTCTCATCTGTTGTTGAATGTCTTCAGATGGGGGTTTAATAATAATGTGCTGCTTTTTGAGATTTTTTATCTGTTTCATGTTGTCAGACAGGTTTTATTTAAGTGATATCTTGTTTCTACAGGTCTGGCAGTAATCAGGCCTGGTTGTGATAGTGAAATTGTAGTAGTGAAATTGAACTCAGCATAGCAAAGTGATTTAATCACAATTAATTTATGGAGGGCAAAAACTTTTTCACACAGGGCTAGATTGGTTTGGATATTTTTTCCCTTAATAAATACAATTATCTTATATCTTATATCTTACATACTGATGTTATATTTGTCTGATATTAAAGTTTGTTTGATAATCTGTAAAATGTAGGTATGACAAAAATGCAAAACAAAATAAATCTGTAAAGGGGTGAATACTGTATTGTTTTTTTAACAAGGTTATGTGTAAATAACCTTGCAGAAACATTGTATAATGAATAACAATGATAAATGTAACTGCCTTTAGGTAACAACCAGATGTAACCACTACACATATATGCTTATTATGCTTAGATATTAAGACCATTATCAAATATTACACACAGATGTTTGGCTGAGGATTGTATAAAGTCTGGCAGTGTCCTCTAGGTTCCATTTTAAAGATATCGATGGAAAGACTCCATACTGGAGTGTTGTGCACTCTGCCTTCCTAGAACTGTAAAAAGAAAACATATCAGTTAGTATCTGAACTTCTACCAAGACTAAACAGTTCTACAGGTTCAGATAACCTGATTCACATTAACAGATCTTCGCATTCAAATCAGACTACTTTAATTAAATTCAGGAACTAGTGTCACTTATCAGTGGTCTGATTGTGTTTGTTTTAGGTATTTTAGCAGTGGTGATCTGATTAAGTGTTAAAATCTGAAAAGTGTGGCATTCCTACCTCTGTACTCTGATACGCCTAAATGCCTCCAGTGTGACCAATTGCCTTTAAAAGTGCCTAATTAGTAATTAGTGTCCACCTGTGTGTAATCTATTCTCAAATCTACTACAGCTGTGAAGGCCTCAGAGGTTTGTTAGAGAACACTGGGCCGTTCAGGGATAAAGTTGTGGAAGGAGTATTGCAGAACTGCAATCCTACCAAGACATGGATATCCACCTAAACTGACAGCCCAGGCAAGGAAAGTACTACTGTATTTTTCCTACATTATAAGGGGCATCTATTTTTTGGTCTATTTTTATACGTAAGGTCCACTGGATTATAAGGCGCACTTGTTAGGAACATGGGTGTTGCCATGTTTCCCTTCTAATTCAGTAGGGCTCACCACTGCGCTAAGTTAACAAAACTGTAATTCTTAGTCAAACGAGCACTGGAAGTCAGTCTACACAGATTTCAGATCTACACAGATGTTTATTTGGGTGAGTAAAGTGCTTTGATTTATTTACAGTAAACTTTACAGATTTCCACTAAAGCTGGAGCATTAGCAGCTAATTGACAACCGACAGCTATACACTAAGGAACCCTGAGTGTTCTGGTAATCTAGGGCAATATGAGGTAGCGGTTTGCCCTACATAGCTTGTTTTAACACAGTAAACACACAGACTACAGTCTGATAATACTCACCTCTGAATGACCAAAAAGCTAGTGCTTAGCGGGTAATGCTAATACTGCTGGAGAACTTAACTGAAACTCCTGTATAACTCTGTACTTCAGTGGCGTGTCTTTACTGCTCCTTAATACCTGACTGATAGAATTCATACATAAGGAGCACCGGATTATAGGAAACACTGACCATTTTTGGAAAAAATACAGTGTGCCTTATAGTGCAAAAGATTCAGTAATTAGAGAAGAGGTCAAGAGGCCTATGGTCACTCTGGGGGAGTTGCACAAAAGCGCCGCACTGTTGACCAGTGTTGGGAGTAACGGCGCGTTACTAACGCCGTTACTTTTTTTCAGTAAGGAGTAATCTAACTAATTACTATGACTGTAACTATAACGCCGTTACCATTTCCGACACCCCGCTACTGCACGTTACTTTAGCAGCTCTATGAACTTTTTTTTTTTACTTCGCTTTGCCCTGGTTAACCCCTCCTCTGTCCGGTGAACTTGAGCTTCTGGCCGCTGTGCCTGTGGTTTGGCGTGGTGAAGTGAGGCACAATTGTGATTTGCTGCTCTAATTAATTCAGTGATTGCCGTGAACAGGCCAAGTTCCGAATTAAGGACGTTAAGCTCTTTTTAGCTGCTCCCGGATTTTTTGGGTCCGATCTAAGCTCTATTCTCTTTTGGTGAAGCTGTTATATTAATACCATTTTAACGGTCATTAGATTGTTGTTTTTGTCCATTATTTTGTTTTATATATACATATTTCCTTTGAGTGTGGCTTGGTTTGTTTAATTTCATCCCCAGACGCGTTTTTCCGCTTTTTCCGTTTTTTTCAGTATTATATGTTTTAGTAATTTTCTTTGGTTCTGTGGAGAATTTCGTTTTGTTTTTTTGAAATTCGTTAGATTATATTTTTGTCAACATTTTGGGTTTATTTTTGTTTGTTATTTTTCTAATAATAATAGTAAATGCATAATTGATTTTCCTTTTTTTGACGGGCGAATAATAAAAAGTAACGCCATAGTTACTTTTACCGGTAACTAATTACTTTTATAGTGGAGTAACTCCGTTAGTAACTCAGTTACTTTTTTGGAGAAGTAACGAGTAACTATAACTAATTACTTTTTCAAAGTAACGTGCCCAACACTGCTGTTAACACACGAACACAGAGCTCAGAGCTCACCTGCCTCTTAAAGGGAATGATCTGCCAGATACACTCTGATTGGTTTATTTCACGTTACGCCCTAATTAAACACACCCAGAATTAATTAAGAAAATTAGTGCATGCCTTTTGTACGTTTTTTGTGTCATGCAAGGCGTTTTTTTGTGTCCTCACAACACCAAAGACACACTGACACGCCCCCAAATCCAGCTGCGCAGTTCGTAATTGACCTATAGTGCATCGATCACTATAATAGGGCCTCCAGTGTTTAGTGATGTCCATGGGTTGTTTTATTTTATGTCCATTGTGATGGCATTTAGAGCCCAAATCAGGATGATTGTATCACTGTCCAAATATATATATATATATATATATATAACCTATAAAACATTAAATACATTGGGTGCATTACTGTCCCCAATCGAATAAAAGTTAAAAGTAAATGAAAGAAACATTGTTTTGAGCATTAAAAGATCTCTAAAAGGCATAAAGTTACAGATTAAACATTTGTCAAGCAGTATTACTGTATTATTTTGGTTCTGAAACAAAAGTACTGGAGCCTAGGATATTTGAGCACAACGAGAGACTGAGGTGTCTGGCCTTAATAAGCCTGTAAGGGTACTTTTTCAATCATCGTTAAGATAGGTCAGACGTTTATAAATATCAAGACTCCTCTATCCTTGTCCAAAAAGCGGCAGCCATGGGTTTCTTTTAGCAGCTGCTAAGATAGAGCTACACTGTTGAGGTACCGCTGCTACCAGGGCACTGCTATGCAGCTGACACACGGTTAAGGTGCAACACTGTTGAGCTGTTTAGGTTACACGGCTGCCGGTGCTACTGCTAAGCTGTTGAGGTGCCGCAGTTTTACCACACACACACACACACACAAACACACATACACACACACACACACAAACACACACACACACACAAACACACACACACACACAAACACACACAAAACATACACACATACATATACACACATACACACACACACAAAACATACACACATACATATACACACACACACACACATATACATGTGGACCAAAAGAAAAACTTTTCTGCAAAATCACCACAAGTTTCAATGTGAAATTATTAATAACATCTAAACAGACCTGAGGCCCAAAATCCTGTGGATCGATGAGGTTAATTTCTCTTTGGTGAAATTAATTAAGGTATGTTTTGGGGGAAAAATAACGCAGAATTTCATGAAAATAACATTGGATGTGGGGTTAGATATTAAAAATCTGATTTTACACCAAACTTCTCAAAAGCTACAATAATAAAAAGTAACTTACAGGGTGAGGAAATGTTAATGCTTTCTTTTCTTCTGTTTGGACTGAAGCCAATGGGATCTGCAGAGAAGAAACATCAGAAACAAATTAGATACAATACACAAACACAATAAGATAAAATGCACATGCACACACACACACACATGCACACACACACACACATGCACATGCACACAAGAATATATACACTTGCTTGCAAAAATGTGGGCACCCATGGTCAAAATTACAGTTACATGTGCACAGTTAAGCAAGTTCATGAATGACCAAATACAAAATGAGGCCTACAAAGAAAAGAGCACAGTACCTTAAAGTACAGTCAAATAAGGTGAAGGTTCAAATATTTCTTGGGGTTGTTTTGCTGCCTCTGGCACTGGCTTATAAAATCTAAGATAACTGAAGGATTTTGGGTCATAATGTAGAAACAAGTGTCAGAAAGCTGGGTTTGCATCCTTGGTCATGGGTCTTGCAGCAGGACAATGACCACTTGACCACCAACATACTTGAAAAAGCACCCAGAGGTTGATGGAAACAAAGCACCGGAGAATTCTGACGCGAACAGTCAGGATTTACATTTTTTTATTTAATGAGCACGAAAACACAGACGGCAATGCTATACTGTTGAGGTGCCGCTGTTGCCGGGACAGTGCTACGATGTTGAGGTGCCGCTGTTTCTGGGGCAGTGCTACGATGTTGAGGTGCCGCTGTTTCTGGGGAAGTGCTACGATGTTGAGGTGCCGCTGTTTCTGGGGAAGTGCTACGATGTTGAGGTGCCGCTGTTTCTGGGGAAGTGCTACGATGTTGAGGTGCCCCTGTTTCTGGGACAGTGCTACGATGTTGAGGTGCCGCTGTTTCTGGGGAAGTGCTACGATGTTGAGGTGCCGCTGTTTCTGGGGAAGTGCTACGATGTTGAGGTGCCGCTGTTTCTGGGGAAGTGCTACGATGTTGAGGTGCCCCTGTTTCTGGGACAGTGCTACGATGTTGAGGTGCCGCTGTTTCCGGGGCGGTGCTACGATGTTGAGGTGCCGCTGTTTCTGGGGAAGTGCTACGATGTTGAGGTGCTGCTGTTTCTGGGGAAGTGCTACGATGTTGAGGTGCCCCTGTTTCTGGGGAAGTGCTACGATGTTGAGGTGCCGCTGTTTCTGGGGAAGTGCTACGATGTTGAGGTGCCGCTGTTGCCGGGACAGTGCTACGATGTTGAGGTGCCGCTGTTGCCGGGACAGTGCTACGATGTTGAGGTGCCACTGTTTCTGGGGAAGTGCTACGATGTTGAGGTGCCACTGTTTCTGGGGCAGTGCTACGATGTTGAGGTGCCGCTGTTTCTGGGGAAGTGCTACGATGTTGAGGTGCCGCTGTTTCTGGGGAAGTGCTACGATGTTGAGGTGCCGCTGTTTCTAGGGCAGTGCTACGATGTTGAGGTGCCGCTGTTTCCGGGGCAAGTGCTACGATATTGAGGTGCCGCTGTTTCCGGGGCAGTGCTACGATGTTGAGGTGCCGCTGTTTCCGGGGCAGTGCTACGATGTTGAGGTGCCGCTGTTTCTGGGGCGGTGCTACGATGTTGAGGTGCCGCTGTTTCTGGGGAAGTGCTGCGATGTTGAGGTGCCGCTGTTTCCGGGGCGGTGCTACGATGTTGAGGTGCCGCTGTTTCCGGGGCGGTGCTACGATGTTGAGGTGCCGCTGTTTCTGGGGCGGTGCTACGATGTTGAGGTGCCGCTGTTTCTGGGGCGGTGCTACGATGTTGAGGTGCCGCTGTTGCCGGTACCGTGCTAGATGTTGAGGTGACGCTGTTTCTGAGGAAGTGCTCTGATATTGAGGTGCCGCTTTTGCCGGGACAGTGCTACGATGTTGAGGTGCTGCTGTTTCTGAGGAAGTGCTACAATGTTGAGGTGGCGCTGTTGCCGGGACTGTGCTAGATATTGAGGTGCCACTGTTTAGACCTAGACTTTAATTTATTGTCCCCCACAGGGAAAATTTTTCTTGGGCTACCCAAGAGTGTATCTGGCTGTATTGGCAATATAATACAATCACTGCCGCTGTTTCTGGGGAAGTGCTACGATGTTGAGGTGCCGCTGTTTCTGGGGAAGTGCTAGGATGTTGAGGTGCCGCTGTTTCTGGTGAAGTGCTACGATGTTGAGGTGCCGCTGTTTCTGGGGCAGTGCTACGATGTTGAGGTGCCGCTGTTTCTGGGGAAGTGCTACGATGTTGAGGTGCCGCTGTTTCTGGGGAAGTGCTACGATGTTGAGGTGCCGCTGTTTCTGGGGAAGTGCTACGATGTTGAGGTGCCGCTGTTTCTGGGGAAGTGCTAGGATGTTGAGGTGCCGCTGTTTCTGGGGCAGTGCTACGATGTTGAGGTGCCGCTGTTTCCGAGTAAGTGCTATGATGTTGAGGTGCCGCTGTTTCTGGTGAAGTGCTACGATGTTGAGGTGCCGCTGTTTCTAGGGAAGTGCAACGAGGTTGAGGTGCCGCTGTTTCCGAGGAAGTGCTATGATGTTGAGGTGCCGCTGTTTTTTTATTTTTTTTATTTGCACAGATAGAATGTGACATCAAAAAATCAAATAAACAAACAAAATAAACAAAATAACTGTGCAGGGAAAGTAAAAAAAGCCTTAAAGAGGCTTGTACAAGGTACTTTCCCTCCAAGGAAATTATAAAAGAAACACAGAAAAAAGAAAAAATTGAGAAAAAAAAAACAAAACAAAACAAAAAAAAATGATAATAATAATAAAATAAAATAATAACAGTAATATATAGTTACTCAATATACATAATTAGAATAATATACACAAATACATATTTACTATTTGGATTGGTTATAATAAGAGTAGATAAGTTTTAAGCTGTTTTTTGAAACTAGTGATGCTATTGCAGATTTTTAAATGAGTTGGTAAACAGTTCCATATTAAGGGCTCTGTGCGAAAGTGCAAACTGTCCAATTGATGTTCTAAAAAAAGCAGCACGGAGATTATTAGAGGATCTAGTGGAGTAGTGATGTACTTGAAAGTTATATTGAAAATTATTTTCATAACAATCAGGAAGTAGGTTATTGGTAAAAGAGAAAATAAACTGACATATTTGAAACTGGTTAATTTCATACACATTGAGTATCTGAAGATTTTGAAAAAGTGGGCGAGAGGTTGCACGGTAATTTGCTGAGGTGACCATTCTAACAAATCGCTTCTGAAGAATATGTCTTGGTCAGGGTTCACTTGTAAAAGAGATTTTTAATCTCAATGTGACTACCCTGGTTAAATAAAGGTAAAATAAATAAAAATAAAATATGTAAACAGTTAATACTACTTTTGTAAGTGCTAGCCCAAATTATATTACAGTAAGAGAGATATGGATAAATAAGTGCATAATATAGATTAAGAAGAATTTTATATGGTAAAATATATTTGACTCTTCTAATGACACCAACATTTATAGATATTTTATTAGAAATCATTGAAATATGTTCTTTCCAGCATAATTTGTCATCAATGAGTATACCTAAAAATTTTGTACAATGAACGTGATTTATTATATTACCAGACATGGATATTTGTGGAAGACTATTACTGTTTTTTTATTTTTAGGACTAAAAAGCATATATGAACTTTTTTTTACATTAAGTGTTCTGCCTTCCCCTAAGGAATGCATTATTTTATTCATTTTCTAGAGTAACTTGATTTTGTGACAGTCAGATGCTGCCATCTAGAGGCTATTTTCTTAACAGGAAGTGCACAATTGAAGCTCAGCCCACATCCTGTGTTGTTGGAGAGGGAAGGCCATGTTTTCTCAGTCTACAGTGTTTCTCTCTGGGAATCCATCTTAATCCCTTGAGTTGTGGACATTATTTGTCTTTTTACCCATCTTTATCAACAAATACTTTATGTATCTTGCTGAATCTTCGATTAAAAACAAGAAAAGAAAGCCTTGTGGACTAATTTGAAGATCAAGGGTTAGCTAGCTGTCTAGTATTGCACACTTTAGGACACAGTGCGAGGGCAGCATATTAAGGGATAATTTGTTCGCTCTAAACCAGTAATCAGTGTTTGACAGAGACGAGTTCATAGCTGAAATTAGTTTGTGACCATCTTTATCAGAAAGAAAATGTTTGTGTCATCAGCAAACAAAACAAAAAATACATCTCTTGCTACCATGTAAAGATCATTTACGTATATTAAAAACAGTAAGGGTCCTAGAATTGACCCCTGTGGAATCCCACACTCAATGGGTTTGAGATTAGAGCAAGTGCCCTGCCATGAAACACACTGTTTTCTCTGTGATAAATAGCTTTTAAACCATTCTAGTTCAATATTATGAACACCATAATATTGTAACTTTTTTAACAGGATACTATGATTGACTGTGTCGAATGCTTTGGATAAGTCAAGAAAGACTCCTATTGTTATTTCATTGTTGTCAAAGGCACTGGAGATTTTTTTCAATGAGCTGAACCAAGGCCATCGAAGTTGAGTGATTTTCTCGGAAACCATACTGGTGACTGTATAATAGTTTATGCTTATTCAGGTGATAGATTAGTTGGTTGTAGACAAGTTTTTCATAGACTTTGGAAATGCATGGAAGAATGGAAATAGGTCTGTAATTTGAAAATATTGTTGGGTCATCTGATTTGTATATTGGGATAACTTTTGCCAATTTTAATTCATCAGGAAATACCCCCAAACTTAAAGATTGGTTTATGAGGTGAAGTAATGGGTTAGATATGGATGGGAGACATTTTTTTAATAATGTTGGCGAGAACTCGTCTATCCCAGCACCGGTGTTCCTAAGTTTGTTAACAACATTGGTAAGTTCAGTTAATGTTACTGGCCGGAAAGAAAAGGATTTGAGTGCTGGTGGATGGTCTAATTGAGGCAGTGGAGTATCTGGTATTTTGTTAGCTATAGAGGGTCCTACCTGCACAAAAAAAATATTAAATTCATTGGCAATTTCTCTATGATTAGTGATAGCTGCATTATGTGTTATAGACTGAAATTCGCTTATATATGTAGTTTGGTTACTCCTATTAGTAAGTTCATTGATAATTTGCTATGTACTCTTCATGTTATTATGGGCTGTTTTAAATTTATTATCATAATACTGTTGTTTAGCTTTTCTAAGGATATGCTGTAGTTTATTTCGAAATGTGGCATATTTTCTGTACATTAATGGGCTGGGGTTTGTCAAGTAGTCTCTGTAAAGCTTGTGTTTTTTACTGATAGCAGTCTTGTGAGCATTGGTAATCCAGGATTTAGAAGGCTTGTTAAGATTTTTTTTTATATATGGAAATGATTGATTAATTCCCTGTTTTATTATGTCTGAAAAAGCAGAGTAGGCATATTGTGCATTATTTTGAGTTTGAACATCATCCCATGAGCAGTTTGCAATGTATTCCCTGAAAATGTTTATGTTGCTATTATTGAAATTTCTCACAGTGATACTTTCTCTGGTTGTGTGTGTAGCTGAAGTTACTATGGAGAAGACTGGAAGATGATCAGAAATATCAGCATATAATATACCATTAATACTGGGAACTGAAATTATATTGGAAAAATATTATCAATTAATGTTTTGGTATTTGCTGTTATTCTAGTGGGTTTGCTTATTAGGGGAAAAAAGAAGGACGCGTTTATCTGATTAATAAAATTATTGTTCTGCTGCTGAAGATCAATATTAAAATCTCCCATCATGTACCCCATTTTATTTTCCTCTGTGATTTTATTTAAAACGTAGGTAAAGAGTTTTTCAAATGTATTGCTATTTAGTTGTGGTGGCCTGTAGATGCAACCAACTATAACATTTTTACTATGTAAAGAATTCTTAAGCTCGATAATAACTGCCTCTGCCTCATCAGCCAGTAGTGCTACTCGATCACTGCGTTCAATAAAATTAATGTGATTTTTTATAAATAGAGAGACTCCTCCACCAGGCCTATCAGTCCTGTAATATGAAATGTGATGATATTGTGGAATATTAAACATCGAGACTTTATGACTATTCAATCAAGTTTCTGAGAGACCCATTATAGTGAATTGTATAGGAAATAGTGAGATAAAGTGTTGCCAAGAGTCATAGGCTGTATTCGGAATGGCATACTACATGCTACTCGCGTACTAAATCTGCCTAAAGCTAGTATGCAGTACGCAGTATGAGCACAAACTGAGATTCTGTAGCGCACTACAGGTACCCGGATGGTGTACTACTCCGCTCCGATTCCGCAGTGTGCATGGAGAGCTATCTTCGCGGTGTACTGCATCCCAACATGCATTGCGACTGGCTTCTCCAGCTCGCTTCAGAAAAAAACAAGATGGAGGCGAGTGCGAGAGAATTATGGAAATTTATATTTTTTTAAATTAAGGGAATTATTTTGGAAAGTATTGGCTCACCGCTGTCGAGACCCTCCGCTGCCGCGGCCGTGTCCCTCCACTGCCTCGGCCAAGTGCTCTCTGCGGCCGGGACCCTCTGCTGCCTCGGCCAAGTGCTCTCCGCGGCCGGGACCCTCTGCTGCCTCGGCCAAGTGCTCTCCGCGGCCGGGACCCTCTGCTGCCTCGGCCAAGTGCTCTCCGCGGCCGGGACCCTCTGCTGCCTCGGCCAAGTCATCTCCGCGGCCGGGACCCTCTGCTGTGTGCTGCCTTGATGTAGTAAATAATTCCCTCAGTTTTAATACATATTTTTCTTTTAAATAAGGGAATGATTTGAATACATATTAATAAAATTGTTTCACTTGTGCAACGTGTCTCATTTCTTTTATTGTTGAGATTGTGTAAATATGAATGAGAGTTTGTTTAAATGTGTTCTTCTTGTTGGTATTTACATAGATGAAAATAGTAATCTACTAAAATAAATAGGAAAACATATTTAACTGGAACATACTTGGGTTGTGGGGGCTGCTGCTAAATGGTTGTTAGAATTGGGTTAACTGCACTTACACTAAACTCTAAAATAAAAGCAGCAATTGCTGTTCTGGACAGTATGCAGATCTCATTAGTCTTAATAATGAAAAGGTAGGACATTTTTCATGTTCTTTCTGTTTACAACTCACTGTGAGGAATTCGGAGCACTACAGAGCACTGACTGGTGTGTCACAGCAG